>NW_027187348.1:11444636-11483255 GCF_028583685.1 Petaurus breviceps papuanus | reverse complement strand
TGTGTGTGTGTGTGTGTGTGTGTGTGTGTGTGTGTGTGTGTGTGTGTATACAGCTCATTCATCTCACTGGGTCTATTTACTCTGCAGAACATTGTGAGGGCCCCCCTACCACGCCATCCACCAATAGTGGAGTTCTTTAGGGACCTACAAAGTGTCAAAGCCTCAGGTGTTCCAGTTTTATGTACATATACACCCACTACACATTCCCTGTGAAACAGAAAATACTTGTTTCCTCAAGTCTGAAGAGAGCAGCACAGGCCACGATGGTCTGACCATGGCATAGCTCTTCACAGTTGGGTCCCAAAACAGCACTATAATTCTAAAGCAGACATTCACATTTATTCACATTTGTGTGTCCTGCTCAAAACAGTTCATACATGGCCTTGCTATATAAAATAATTACCACTGTTTTAAAAAAAATTCATCTAAAAAACTGTAACCATTTGAGTGGCATTGATTTTTAGAGAAAATTAACAGGAGGATTATAGATGTGTCCCCTATACACACACACACACACACATACACACACACACACACAAACTACACTGGAAGAAAACAACACATGTATAAAAAATTTTTAGCATTTATTTCCTTTTCCTGGGATTTTAAACAGACATTTCTAATATCATGCCCTCCTACCCCCAACACACACACACATACACTCCTGACTAGCATTTTTAGTGTTTGGGGCAAGAAGCACAAAATAACGGTAGCCTAGGGCCAGCAGTATAAATGAGCCTCAAATCAAGACCTTAATCAATGGAGAAAGATCCTGCAATGAAAGACATTGCAATCTGTAGCCAAAGGAGGAATGGGTCAGGGAAGGAACTTTTCCTTCTATACATTTTTGCATTTTCTAAATTTTGGTGCCCTGTGTCAAAGCTCCATTTTCCCCACCCTCATTTCTGCTTCTCCCTTTTCCACAAAAGTTCAGACTAATACTTCCAGTTAATTACTTGTCATCTTATGGGAAAAAAGCAGCATCCAAATAATGCTCCCTGTAAAGAGCTAGAGAACATTTGTTTTTATAATCGTCTCAATCATAATGCTTAAGACCTTATTACCCACTCCACCCTACCTCCACTAAAATAGTCAACAAGCATTCTGCATTTCTGCGCCACAGCCCCTCCCCCCATTCTTTCACTTTTGTTCAAGAAACTACAGAAATACAACTCTGATTGTTGTAACTTGCTTACCTTTACCTATGTACCAACATAATATTAATTCTAATAGCATTTAAGTATTTCCATTTGAAGGTTCACACATTTTAGGAGTAACAGTGCAGAAAATAAATTTAAATATGTGTATAATGAAGTGCAAAGGGAGTAGTGAATAAACATGAAATAGTAATGAAAGTCAAAGCTGCAAAAATTCCATAGCAAAGGAGATAATAAAGTTTAGAAGTCATATAAGATACATGAATGCAATCACACCTTCCATTAGAAAACTGTTTAATTGTGGGATGGTTATTATTTCATTATCAACTATCAAAATTTTTCTGGGTTTGCTCAATTTTAATAAAATGAAACACCTCTCACATTTCTAAAGCTATTGGGATTGTCACCTGGGCAAACAGGTAGGCAGAAAGGACGCTAACTAAACAGTTCAAGTTCATTTAAAAGGATGCCCTTGGTGACTCCTTGACTGATGGCACAAAGAAGGATTAGTTATTCAGAAGTGAATTGTCACACTGTCTTTCAGGAACATCTGCCAATGTCACCTAATCATCTCAACCACAAGAGTAGCTGACAGCCTTCCAGAGAGCTGCTTCTGTTCTGACATTCTCCAGCAGAAGGTCTGAGACCAGGGAAGCCAAGGAGGATATTTGGATCCAAAGGTCACTTTTGTCAACTCTCTATCTCCCAGTGGGTTTCATCAGACTGATGAGCAACAAAGATAAAGGTTCATCTCTTTGCCAGTCTTCTTGGGAAGTAGTGTGATGGAAAGAACACTGGATTTGGAGTTGGATGACCTGGACTTGAATCTCTGCATGCTTCCTATATAAATTTTTATTGGTATCTTTGTTTTTATGTTGGCTTCTTTCCTCTTCTTCCCACCCAGAAAACCGTCACATATAACAAAGATTCTTTTTTATTATTATTAAATATATTTTTCTTGTCTGCTTATTACTACCTGTGTAGTCATGAGCAGGTCATTTCCTTCTCTGGACCCTAGGTACCTCACCTGGAGAATGAAACAATATATATAAAAAAGCTTTGAAAGCTTTAAAGTACTATATAAATGTTAGCTATTATCATCTATAAAATGAGGAGTCAATAGATCTCCAAATTCTCTTTTAAATCTAAGATCCTGTGAACTTGCCTTACTTTTGTTGTTAAATTTTTATTTTCAGGTCTTAATTCTTTCCTTCCCTTTCCTCTTCCCTTACCCATTGAGAAAGCAAGAAAAACAAAACCCATTACAAATATGTAGTCACAGCATAACTTTTTGCTCTAAGGTATCTAGGTGATTTTATACTGTCTCCTCATTTTTCCTCAAAGCAATCAATCAACATTATTAAGTGCCTACTATGTGCCAACTACTGGGGGGGGGGGGCGCAGATACAAAAAGGCAAAAGATAGTCCCTGCCTTCAAGGAGTTTACAAAATAATCTTAACTACCTATTATCCATATTTGTTCTGTCCATTTCATTCCAAAGATCTTGCTCCTTGGCAGAGAGAACAATCTCAAAATGAGAGTTAAGTAACTCCATCTTGTCTCTAATGTCTATAACCATCATCCCATTCCCACCTACCCCTACCATCCCATAGTGGTTGTATTCCTTCTTCATTCCACTTTTCCCCAATGTAGCTTTAAAACATAAAAACAACACCTACTTAGTTTTCCTCACTAGTCTCAGTTTAGAATCTTAGCTTTAGCACTCCTGACACTATTTTTTCAGGATTATGACACATTTGTGTATACATATTACTTTAATCTTTCATCCCTGTCTTTTTAGACAATCTAAGATGATGAGTTCCCTGTGCAGCCACATTTGCCAACTTCCCCTTCTTTTCCTTATTGGAATTGTTTGTTCTTTACCTTTGCATTTTTTTAGTTCACCTGTAGAAATTTAGTCCATGGGATCTGATGTATTGTTTTTTTGACCCTACCCTAAACTACTAGAGTTTATATTGAAATGCCGCTGGGCTTTCTGATTTGAACCTGGGTTAATTGAAACCACAATTTTTACACTAGAGGGAGCAAGAGAGTCAACTGTTATCTGGTATATAAGGTAAAAAAAAAAAAAATACTCAAGATTGTGGTTGTTTGTTCTTCATTCTCAAAGAGCACCATAACATCAGGAATGTAATGCCATGACTTGCAATAATAAAAATATGCCATTTAAACATCAGTGGGAAACTCAAATTTTGAATAAAGAGCAGATGTGAATCTTTAAAAATTTCTTTAAATATCCTGATAGCTTATTTATCTATTTCTGATCAGATTGGGTGACCAAATTTTAGCCTAAAAGAAAATGCAGGGACACACACACACAACCAATATAGCCTAAAGAAAACAAGATATTCCTAGACTTTTGTCATCTGACAACTGATAGCAAGACAGGAAGACATTATTATTGGCTAATAGGTGATGAAGCAATAATACTGTTGCGTGAAATCATCCACTTAAGTGAATAAGCTGAAACCCTTTATTAGGTAACAACTGATCATCAGCCAGCACCTTACAGTTTTGCAAAAGAGACAGTCAAAATTGGTTCAAGTCATTAGATTTAACCAACAAAACTTGCTATTTATCACTATGCACAAGGATCTTGCTATGTAAACCTGCTCAAAGGGTGCCATTAAGCAAGATTTCTAAATACAGACTCTTCTTTTCTCTGAGAGGAATTCAAATCTATCACAGAAGGATAATAAGGATAATATGAAAGTGATTTATCTTAAGTGTCATAAGGTCTGTATAAGGTACTAAGTATCCTTGGATATAAAAAAAATTAATTTATTAGGGATACCATACATCTCTATGAGCTTTGTCCCATAAGAAATAGTTATAGATGCTCTCCATGGAAACTTTTCAATACTGCCAGTTATTGAAACTAAGTTTTAGTGTTCTGAATATTAATGAGCAATATTCTATAGTTAATCTGCTTATGTATATATAATAAATAATTCAGTCATTTTCAGTTGTGTCAGACTCTTCATGATCCCATTTGGCATTTTCTTGGCAAAGATACTGGAGTAGCTCCAGCTCATTTGACAGATGAGGAAACTGAGAGAGGCAACACTTAAGTGACTTGCCCAGGGTCACACAGCTAGTAAGCATCTGAGGCGAGATTTGAATTCAGGAAAATAAATTCTCCTGACTCCAGTCCCATCACTATCCACTGCATCATCTAGCTGCCCTAATAATAGCTCATATTACAAGGCATCTAACATAAGGATGTAAGAGACCAATTTTATTGACTTTTCCAAAATGAAGGCAGTTTACATGAATAGAGCTATGAAGTAATTATTCAGAGACCTGTCTTCCAGTGTTAGGAACACTCATGTCTTTTGCTTCTTCTTCTCCTCTAGAGCTCTCTTTTAGTCATTTTTTTCTGTTCATTAACACCATTTATTAGCATTTCTGCCAGAAGGTGAGCAAGGCAATTAAAAAGAAACTCAAACTTGTCAATTTGGCTCCTGGTTATAATGGTTCGGGTGAAAAGTTTGTTAAGGAGAGAAGAAGGAGTGTTTAAAACTACAATACTGACTCCAGTTGGCTTATAGACATTTACTGATTCATGTTATCACCTCCCTCCCCCACTCCTAGCTCCTCTTTGATTTTATAAAATCCACAGTATTCTGCATAATGCTGTAAAGCTGAGAACCTTTAAAGACGTTTGTGTCCCAAGAGGCATAGTCAATGGAAGGGAAAACATGAAATTCTAAGTCATTTGCTAGAAATAACAGTGCAACAGGAGAGTCAGGATTCTAATCTAGTCCACTCCTCTTATTGGGGGCCAGCAATAGAAGGAAAGGAACAGTGGTCCTCAGTATAGACAGCAGAGGGGCGGAAACATGTCTTGCTATATGACTTCATGAAAGTGATCCAGCCTGTGTCTCAGTGGATCAGAGCTCCTTCCTTTACAAATATGTATTCCTATGTTATTCAAACTTAGAACATAATTTGGACTATTTTAAATGATTAAGGAGGTAAATACAACCGTTGTATCTTTGCTTTCCAGACATATTGTTAAATCATTGCTATGATTTATTTGATGCGCACTATCTGGTCTGAAACACAGCCCTGAAAGTATTGCTGTTCCTACAGAGGAAGACAAGCTACTTCATCACTTTTTCCAGGAATACAGTGCAGAGCAAGACCAAGTCCAATGATGTATTTTAAGAGTAACTAATAGCTCAATGAAGCACACAATAAGTGCTAAAATTCAGAAATCAGGGGCTCTAGGGCTGCAGAGGAGGGACATATGGGCTAGAAGAAGGCTTCAAGATTTAGTAGATGGAACATTAGATTTGAAGTCATAAGCTGGGCTGAGTCCATATTCTGCTCATTCCTACATGTGTAACCTTGTAAATCACCTTCCTTCTCAGGCTCCGTTTCTGAGGCTCATTTATAAATTGGAGCTAATTCCTACACTATCCAGGGATGTGTCACAGCCAGCTCATACGAGGTGAGCCAACTGTTAAATTTTCAGTGTGAGCATTTACATCTCAGAAATGACAAACCGCTACAAATCAGGACTTGATTGTTTTGTTGCTTGTCTAAACTTAAGAAAGCAAGGGAGAAAATGTTAATAAGATAAATGAACTTAAAGGTATTTTATATATTTTAGAGAGTTACCAGCACACCTCTGCCTGCAACCGTTGCAGAGTTGCTAGAAAGCTTTTTGTATAAAGTGCTATGTAAAGTTATTTACTGAGGGGCAGCCTGAACATGGCAGATAGACCCAGACTCAGGAAGACTTGGTTTCGAATATCTGCCTCTGACAGTTTCCTCATATACAAACTGATGAGGTTGAATTCGATGTCTTGAGGTCCCTTTCGGTTTCAGCTATGAATTTTATGCACCTACAGCTCAGGTTTAGCCAGTTCCCAATGAAATCATGCAATCGTACAATCCAAATCATACAATCATCCAATCCAAAAAAAGTGAATCTTGAGCCTACCTTAAAGGAATGGTGGCTTGGGGATGGGGTAGGAAATTATAGGCAAGGAGAGAACAGCTTTCAATAATTCAATTCAAACATTTATTAACCCCATACTATCTGCTAGGGAAAAAAGCAAAAGCTTACAGGCAGGAATGATTAAATAAGGATGTTTTCAGGGGAATAAAACAACTCAGACATAAAGCAAAGGATTCATGCCAGGAAATAATGGGAAAAAAGACTGGAACTACAGGTTAGAACTAGATGACTGCTGAGGGCCTTAAAATGCCAGGATAAGCATTTGGGAATTAGTTGTATAGAGGCAAAAACATTAGGCCATAACTCAAGAGACTGAAGTTTTGGGCCCCACTTTTCTACTAACTTGCTACATGTATGACCTGGTAGATCACCTACCCGCTCTTTGTTTCCCCATCTCTACAACGATGGGGTTAGACAAAACAACCCCTGTGATGTCTTAAACATTCTACAAATCTATGAAGTTCTCATCCTTTTAGACAATGGGAAATCATTGAAGATTTCTGAGCAAAGGGGAAAGGTGGGAAGGGTGGCATGAGAGTGACAAAAGTGTATTGTAGAAATATTTTAATCTTGGTGCTTTGTCCAAGTTTAATATTTCAAGTGTTTTTAATAATAATAATTACAATAATTCAAGTGTTCACTGAAATCTTCAATAGAATTTATCTATGATTGATGTATAGTTATCCCTTCCACATCGTGACTTTACACCATTGAAGCTTTGATTTATCACAGGTTGGCATAAGAAATTAAATGGGAATTTTGAGGGAGTTTTGCAGAGGTCACAAATAATACACGAAGGCCAGCAAATGACACAGAAGATTAGAAACTCAGAAATGTGTAAAATATCCATATAGTATTATATAATAGCAAACCAAATTTTGGTACTGGAAACACCTTGTAAAAGAAAAAGAAGAAATTCTGACTTCTCTGGTATTAAGGGAGGGCCAAAAAATTATACATGGATTTTCCAGATTTGGGGGAGCCCCTGATATGTGGAAGGAATAACTGTATATGCTTTCCCTAAAACTGCCTACTTAGGCACTGTAAAAGTAAATACTGTTTTCTATTCTGTGATTGCTGCTTTATTCCTAAATGTTAACTTTAGCTCAGTCTCTTGGCTTTCTTCCTTCTTTCATATATATATAGAGTCCAAATCTCCTGCCCTTGGAGATGCTCATGTTTCCAGGTGAAATCAAGGTTACTTCCTTTCATTCCTGGCACCCTTCCCTTCGTTCCCCATGAACCTCTAGGGAGGCAATTCTGTTTGGTCTAACTTGCCACCACGACACTGAATGTAAATCACAACATTTCAAAAATAGGTCACGTCCATAAAGGGCAAAGCAAAACAAGGGAGACATACTTTGCCAGATGCTGTATTTTCCTGTTGCTTTCCTGCCAAGTAACTGTCCCCACACTCCCCTTTCAAGGATTCTTTTTTCAAATGACTCAAGATCAAATCTCAAACTTAGCTGAATTAATTCCATAGTACCTGGGACTTAAATATTCCAAAAGGTTAAGTTAGGCCTGAACACAATTGAAGACTTGAATAAAAATGTGAATACTACAAATAACAATCAAGCTACATGCTGGTTTTGTAATTTTATCTACAAACTTGTTATCTCCCTGGGGTTCAGTTCCTATGCAGAGTTGGTGACCTATAGAATGATTCAGTTCAATGAGATAACCTCAAAGGGTTGTTCTGGCTCTAAAATTCTCAAAAGTGTTGTCATGATGTAAGGAGTATTTTGTTATAATGGAATATTACTGCGCTATAAAAAATGATGCACATGATGCATGCAGGGAAGCACTGAAAGACTTACATGAACTGATACAAAGTAAACGAAACAAAGAAAACAATATTTACAATGACTACACCAATGTAAATGGAAAGAACAGTCACAAAACAAACAAACAAAAAACCTTGGTCCCAATGAAAGGATACGAGAAGACACCTCCCCTCACACTATTGCAGGGATCTACCAGTGTGAAATATTGCATATATTATCAATTTTTTTCATTGTATCGGTCAGTTTTGCTGATTGTTTTCCTCTTTTGTTATTTAAAAAAAATTTTTTTTGGTTTTAGGTATGGCTTTCTCGGGGGAGCAGGGCTATGAAGGGCAGAAATGGTGAATTTTAGGTGATAAAAAACCCAAAAGATCAAAAAAATTATTTTTAAAAATTAAAAAAAAAGTATTTTGAAACTGTTTGCTAGTGTAATGTTAAAAATGAGAAAAAATGTCAGAGATCATAAGGAAACTAGAGCCAGAAGTAGAAGGCAAATCTTCTCATACCTGGGCCCTTTCAATGACATTCCACATTTCAATGTACGTAAGGGAATTCACAATTTATTTTTTTAATTGACTGACAAGTTATGCAAAATTATCCCTAAACTCTAAATTGGGTTTCTCACAAATGAGCTAGTATCTCCCTTCTCAGAACACAAGGAGGCCATTTTTTCTTTGATACAGCCACATTATCTGGGGCCTCTAAGATTGCACATTCATTCCCTTCTCCTTCTACAACCTATAATTCTTCTAAGTCTATATTCAGATGTCCCTGCTTCTCTAAAAGATGCCAGGTACTCATACCTCATAATCACAGTAAGATGAGGCTTATGGAAAGCAGAGTAAATTCCTTGATCCTGATCATGTTGAATATTTTCAGGTCTTAATTATTTCAACAATCTCAGCTTCCAGGCCACATTCTATCCCCTAATGTTTATAAAAACAGCAAAGTTACCAAACTCTTATGGGTGGATAATTAATGGTATTTGTTGAGGGTGATTCAGTTCATGGCTCCCATCATAGGGGTTTTCCAGGAGGCAACCTAGCTACTTCTACCCAAGTCCTGACAAGTATAATTAGTTAAAAGGAGATGAAAATTGGTAAATGCTGGAAATTTGGAAAACATTAAATAATTTAATGAAATTTTAGTAAAAGAAAAAAAGAGTTGTTTTAATCATATTTCCTTGAAGACTGGAAAATTATGTAATATTTATTTCCTATACCCACCACTAGCAGAGGATAAAAAATAAGAGGCAGCAACATGGTAGAGTGGATAGCATATGATCGCTAATACCACTACTGATATTATTAATGTTGTTCTTCAGTCATTTCAGTTGTGCCTGACTCTCTGTGACCCCATTAGGGGTTTTCTTGGCAAATATATTGGAGCCATTTGCCATTTCCTTCTCCAGCTCATTTTACAGATGAGGAAACTGAGACAAAGGGGATAAGTGACTTGCCCGGGGTTACACAGCTAGTAAGTGTCTGAGGCTGAATTTGAACTCAGGTCTTCTGGATTCCAGGTCTGGTGCTGCCCTTAATTATCTAGAGTTTTAAGGTTTGCAAACCACTTAACAAATATTTTTTATTTTATCCTTATAACAACCTGGGAGGTAAGTGTTATTAATTTATTATTATTTATTATAATAATTTATTAATTAGTCATTAATTAATTAATATTATTATCACCATTTTGCAAATGAAGAAAAGAGATTAAATGATTTGTCCAGGAACACACACAGCTAATCACTGACTGAAGCAGGAAATGAACTCAGGTCTTCCTTCCTCACTGGGTCCAGCATTCTTTGCACTATACCACCTAACTGCCTCATACTAAATTTGGATTCAGAACTCCTAAATTTTAATTCCTACTATACTAATTACTACCTGTGTGATCCTTGAGGAAAGGGGATTCAGAATAGTCAGGACCCTGTAAAGGGATTATAGAATCTCCCTGCCTGTCTGCCCATAGGCAAGAAAGTCACTTTATATTTCTATTTATAAGGAATAGCAAGTTGCACATAGTAAATTTGCAGTTTCATGTACAATTATCTTTTTTTATTATACTGTTATGGAAATGCTTGTTTTACTTCATAAATTAAAAATAAAATAATTTTTTTTAAAGTCACTTCACCTCCTTCTCAGCCTCAGTTTTCTTGTGTGGAAAATAAGGATATTGGACTAGATGAGCTTTAAGGTACTATTCTAATTCAAAATTTTACTATTCCATAAAGAGAAATCTCAAAACTACATCCATTGTGGTAACACATATATTCAAAGTGAGGTTGCAGTAGCCCCCCTCTAAAGCAATAGACTGGGACAGGGGTGGAGAATCTTCAGCCTGGAGGCCACATGTTTGGATTCAGTCAAAGGGCCACACGTGAGGACCCAGAGGGCCTCGAGGTCGCAGGTTCCCCACCCCTGGCCTGGGACTTCTTATGTAGAGGTTAATGCCACTTGGCCATATTGTACTAGGGAGGTCCTTCACAGGGGCTGGACAGAGGCCCCACAACACTCATTACTGTTCTCTCTAAAATAGTCACTCCTTCCACATACTTAACTATCAGTAAAACAGCGGAAGTTTTGCAAATTTTGCTTTCTTTCCTTTTTGTCTTGTGAAATTCAGACTTACTCTGCTCTATTCAGCTAAATGACAGGAAGTCGCATAAGCTCTGATGCTAGCTAGCATCCTGCCCTCTAAAGGAACTGGCTTAACCACTGCTCCCATGTTACCAGGGCTGTCAGGTTTTCAGATTTCTGATTCTCAAACACTCTAAAGCCCTATGAGACTATATGTCACTATAGCATGACATATAACAAACCCATTAACAGAAATTAAATCATGGAGTATTGTAAAATTTTTTTTAATTTTTATACTCCAGTTACATATTCTTAGATAACTATAATAAAATGTGAATCTTTTTTTTTCCTTGTTGATAAAAAATAGAGGCAGTGTGGTGATGGAGAAGGAGGATAGAGTTAATAACAGAATGAGCCCTAGACTCAAATCCCACCTTTACCAGCTGAGTAACCTTGAGCAGCTAGGGACAGCTAGGTGTCACAGTAGACACAGTGCAGGGTCTGGAGTCAGGAAGACCTGAGTTCAAATTCAGCCTCAGACACTTACTAGTTGTGTGACCCTGGGCAAGCCACTTAACCTTGTTGACCTCAGTTTCCTCATCTATAAAATGGAGGAAAAGGCAAACCACTCCAGTATGTTTGCCAAGAAAACCCCAAGTGAAGGCATGAAGAGTCGGACTGAACAACTAAAGTTTTGAGCAAGTCATAATCCCTCAGCTTCAGTTTCCTTATCTGTAAAAGGAAAGGACTGGACTCAATGAACTGTAAGGTACCTTGGAGCATGAAAGCAAATAATCTTATCACTAGATGATCCTCCAAATCCCTTATGGCTCTAGAAATCTGTGGTTCTACTGATATTCAGAGAATCGGGAACTTGTTAGAAAAGCTTGATTAGCCAGGGACTGGAGTGATAATAAAAATAATAATTGCTACCATTTTCTTGGCTCTTTAAGTTCGCAAAACACTTTACTAACATTACCTCATTTTGATCTTATCGGATCAGCAGGGACCATCTTCTGCCTATTTTTGCTTGTCTTAGCACAGTGCCTAGAACATAGTTTCTGTTCAGTCCAGTTGTGCCCAGCTCTTTGTGACCCCATGGATTTGTCTATGGGGTTTTCTTAGTAAAGGTATTGAAGTAGCCTGCCATTTCCTTCTCCAACGTGTCCCCATTTTTACAGATGAGGGCCTGAGACAAATATGAGTTAAGATACTTGCTCAGGATCACACTTGCTCTGTACATAGCAGGTACTTAAGAAATGTTTATTGACTTATCCTCACAATGTTGCCAGGAGGTAGCTGTTTCGGTCATGTTCCTCTTCATGACCCCCTTTGGGGTTTTCTTGGCAGAGATTCTGAAGTGGTTTGCCATCTCCTCCTCCAACTCATTTTACAGATAAGGAAACTGAGGCAAATGGGGTTAATTGACTTGTCCAGAGTCACACAGCTAGTAAGTGTCTGAGGTCAGAATTGAACTCATGAAGATGAGTCCTTTTCACTACTGGTCTGGCTCTCTATCTAGCTGTTCCTTAAACAACAGCAATTAAGCTGTTCTTCACCATTTAGAAAATAACATGGGCATGACCAATGTGAAAATATGCTTAATGTGTATGTATATGTAGAGTCTACATCAGATTATGTCTTGGGGAGGGGAGAGAGGGCGAGAAAATTTGGAACTCAAAAGCTTGTGGAACTGAATGTTGTAAACCAAAAATAAACAAATTTTTTTAAAAAGAACATGGGAAATTTTAGGATGGAACTTATGTGATAGTAGTTCAACCAAAGAAAACCACAGTCATTTTCATAGTTGCAAGTCCAGTGAAATCCCTTTTTAGTGCAGACAATCAACAGTCTTTGATTAAACACCTACTATGTGTCAGACATTCAGACAAGATCCACCTGCCTCATAAGGGCAGTCATGTTATTTCAGGTTCTTACTCAGTGTTTCAGGGCATTGGGCCTCTAATATATCTAAATCTATGTGATTACTAGATATACTTAATAGGCTTTTACTGAAGGAAGAGAACTTAGAAGTATCAGCCATCAATAAAATGTACTGATTTCCCATTGAACTAAACATCTGATACCTTAATATGCAACCATTAGAAATTCTTGAAAATAAATTGGATATGCTTAAACTAATAGATTGGCATTTAAAATCCCAAAGGCAAATGCTTAAATACACAAGGCAAGGGTAGTTTTAAAATGAAGTTGGTTTTTATTTGCAGGGATACAAAGCAAGCCAAAGTTTCCACTTTTGGACCACCACAGACCCAAAATATCTTAAAACTTAAAAAAGAAACAGCTATGGAAATAAAATTCCCTTCCAGAATGGCTACTTTTCCTAAAACTTGGCATTCAAGTTCCTTCTATACCCAAATTATAGAAAACAAAAGTTTAAAATAAACTCATCCTTTTTTTAGTTAAAATAATATTTCTTTTACACTGTGTGTTTCTATTTGGCATGAGAGGAGCTATCTAGTGTCATCCTAACATCTGGAAAGGACACATGTGTATATTGAGGCAAGAGGAAGGAGGAGAGAGCACTTATTAAGTACCTACTGTATGCCAGGCACTATGCTGAGTGCTTTACAAATATTATCTCAGGTGACTGATAAAACCTTTAGTCCTTTTGAAGGACCATAGACCAGTACACAGCTTGCCCCATGTCTCCATCCTCCTTACCATATACAACCCCACATGCCAACTGTTAATATTGTAGGGACCCAATTCAGGTTATTGAGATTTCGGAGTCTATGTGACACTTCTAAGCTGCAAAATTCTCAATCATAAGTGGTACTACTGAGACAACATACAAGATTATAGCCATTTAAGATATATGTGTGATACATGATCATAGCTCTTTTGAGGGCATCTTATTACATTTTTCGCACTCCTATTATGATAAATCTCTAAGACAACTAAAGCCTTCAGTTGGCTTGGCCAAGACACAGTTACACGTGTTAAACATGACCTTTCCAGACATGCTGGGGCTTGTTAGCCATTAGCATTATATACCAAGTAAATTTTATATTATGAGAACGTATTTCAACTTTTGCCCCATGATAAATAAACAATGTTAAAGCAATTCCAGAGTGAAAAGAAATCTGAACTAAAAGTCATTAGACCTGGGTTTTAATCTTATTGATATATGGTTATGGGACCAAGGGAAAAGTCACTTAAGGGTCTGGGATTTCCTCATCTGTGAAACTGGAATAATAATGGGCTGAAAAAGACAAGAATACAGAAAGAAATAGAGGGGGCCTTGAATTCATGTGGGGAAAAACAAGAAACCTAAGGGTTTCAGTTAATGACAATTTCAATATGAACCAACTAAGAAGAGAAGTATAATATCCATAAAAAGGGAGGTAAGAGTCCTATGAGAATCTACACTAGTTGCACCTAAATATTCCTTAAGCTCCTCCTATGGGCAGAACACCATGCAAGGACCTAGGAACTGTCCTCAGGAAGGGTACAGAGTTAAGGAGAGACTTAGACAAATTGGAGTTCATCAGCAGATTCTACTTTGTCCTCTGTCCTCAAACAATTGTAGGTACTTAATAAGTACTTGTTGAACTGAATTGAATCTAACTTGGGAGAGGAATTCCTTTCCCCAAGCAAGGTGACAAAAGGTTGAAAATAATGTCACCTAAAGAAGGTTTGAAACAACTAGGAAATTTAAGCAGTATAGAAGAAAAGACACAGGCATGACAGACTAATGCCAGAGGAATGGAACATTCTGTACATCAGAATTAAGAGTACTTTCCATGATCCAAAATCTGTAAAGATCTAAGGTGTTGCTGTCCACTGCTAGAAGCCACAATGTTTGCAATGTTGTAGTCTGTTCATTGTTTTCAAAGAGTATTAATGACATCAGGAGGGTGATGTCTTGACTTGCACGTGAATTGGAGTTAAGTGAGGCAGACTTGTACAAAGTAATAAGCCTCACTCTTTCTTCCACAGTCAGTGAAGTCCAGTGACAAGACAAAAATCAAGACGACTGGCCAGGATGCAGAGGATGACCCTGGCATCTTCCATGTCAGACCAAGCTCTAAACATTCCACAGTTCCTGCTTTAGCCACCTCTATGGCCCCTGGGACAAACTGCTCTCTTCCACCCATTCCACTGGGGAAAGTCTTCATATGCTTGGGATAAATATCCCCTAACTCATCAACAGGTTTGAGGCCTGTTGGTTACCCTCAATCTGGTTTAACCTGTCTGCTGAGATAGTTTTACTAGGGTGGGGCAGCCGCACATGCTACAGCTTCTTGGAGCCACAGGTGAGAGTGAGAGTTGGGTGACAGGTGGACACAAAAGTGGGTGAACACCTCTCAAAAGGCCTCAACAAGCCCTCATACATGAGGTGCCAGTCCTCCCTCAACACCCCACATATACCCTAATGTTTGCAATAGTGCATAGTTGAATTCCAAATGATCAGAGACATGACCAATAAAGTGCCTGGCACATAGCAAGCACTATGTACATATTAACTAGTAATAGTAGTAGTAGTAGTAGTAGTAGAAGTAGTAGTGGTAGTAGTAGTACTAGTAGTAGTATCAGTCACTACACTGTGACATAGACTGACAATTAAACTTACATGAGAAATTTAAGCTAAAGCCACCAACTGCACTAGACTAACCCTAAGAAGCAACAGCAGTAGCAGCAACCATAGGAACACAGAATTAGAATTAGAAAAAACTTCAGAGATAATCTAGTCCAATCTCAGACTTTATTGATAAGAAAACTGAGGCCTAGAAGAGCAAAATGAATTTGCTCCTGAGCAAAAAAGGGGAAGGGATGATTGGACCTGGAATCACAAGCATTTGGGGTTCAAATGACACTTAGTAGCTGTGTGACTGCTAAGTCACAACCTTTCTTTGCTTTAGTTTGTTCATCTGTAAAATGGGGATAATAATAACGCCTACCTCTCAGGGTGTTGTCAGGATCAAATGAGATAATAAGTAGAAAGCACTTAGCACAGTGACTGGCACACAGGGAGCATAAATGTTAGTTTCTGCTGCTGTTATTGTTGCTAATTATATGCCACCCCTGATTGCTTACTAGCTGAGTGACCTGAGGCAAATTGCTTGACCTCTCTGTACTTCAGTGTCTTCATCCAAGGAATGGAGATAATAATATTTTCAGTATCTGCCTCCTGGGGCTGTCCAGTGGCTTACCTGTGATCATGTGTGGTCATGTCAGATCTCAAGGGACTGGGAAGAGGTCTTTATATGTGGCATTGTGCTAGAAGAAGCACAAATGGGAACTTGGGAAATTATTTATTGGCTTGGTATGTAACAACACACAAGTTGTTTTCCCTTATAAGATATAAGCCCCGTTAGGGCAGGGACTGTTTCCCTTTTGTTTTTGTATCCCTAGTATTTGGTAAGTGCTTCATAAATGTTGTTTGTTGATGCATCAGCTACCTAGGAGTAAGGACAACACCAGTCTTCTGAATGATTCCTTTCTTGGTTAAGGGTAATGTGTTACCTTTGGATCTAGTAAAAGGATAATGTCATTAAATAGCAAAACTCTTAGGAGGAGCTGTTACTCTTTAAACTTTTAATATCTAGACGATCAGTTAAATTTCTCAGTGCTCAGATACTTGGTAAAACCAGAGTGTGGTGTAATCAGGATATTGTTTAGTATAAGAGCTCTAATTTTAATGTTTTCAATATGTCCAACTATGACATAGAAAAAGAAACAGACTAAAATCCCACAGAAGAGCAGACCTATTTGCTCCAGTTCATTTATTTGCTTCTGTTCAGAGCTTTCATTAGACCAAGAACTTATCGCTAATAAAGGGAAAGTGGATATAACTAATCCTCTCCAAGCTAAACCAATTATTTGCTCTGCACCTACAGATATTTATTGGTTTCCTCAGTTTCCTGCATCCTCTCTATCTTCTTCCTCCCACCTCCAAACATACCCTGAATTTTCACATAGCCATACCTTTGTTCACACTTCTTCTCATCCCTTAGTCTGGCTGATCCATCCTATAAGGCCCAATTCATTTTGCTATCTTCTCCACAAAACCTTCCCCTTAACACCTGATCCCAAACAGAGATGGTCTCTCCTTCCATTGGAGTCCCCATGCCACTGCGCTCCTACCTCTCCCCTGCATTTTTACACTATTTTGTATATTTGTGTGTATCTTATCTCTCACCATGATTAGACTGTAAACTCTTTGAAGGCAAGCCTCTGTCTCACTCATCTTTGTAGCTCCTCCAGAAGCCAGCACAATTTCTCGCACACAGTAGGTATTCTATAACTTTTTTACTGCACTCCATTAAAATGGTGGTCCTAAAGGAGGGCTATACCTCATTGTGAATAACAGGAAGCAAAGACTTTTGGGGCCAAGGAATCACAGTTCAATCGCCAGAGGAACAAAGAGGACTAGGGCTGAATCTGCAGAGAACCAAGAAGGACAAGCGCTTACCTGGGCTCAGCTTAGACGGCCTAGGAAACGAGCTTCAGCAGGGCAACAAGGAGTTCTGTGCTCCTTCGGACGATTCTCTGATGCTGCAACTAATATACTTCACTTAGTCATAATACCTAAATGCTTTACTTAATTATACTAACCATAATTTAACCAATTAGAGATCCCTATGGGTGAAATTACCTGCCTTCTTTTAAAACACAACTACCCCTGTGTGGAATTTCTGTTATTTATCCTTTAGTATAAATTAATTTAACCAGAGTGCTTGCTTCCTCCTTAACAACCAGCTGGCACTCGGTTGAACTGAGAGAGAAGTGGGAATTCTGATGGGAACAAGGGAGGAAGGAGAGGCAGTGGAGGGTAGCCTGATGGTTATAGAGTAAGAAGATTTGGGTTTGAATCTAACTCTAGACAATCACTGTGTGTCCTCTTGCAGGTCACTTAATATTTATGAGATTCCATTACTTCATCTGTAAAAGAGAGACTTAGACAAGTCAAGTCAATAAGCATTTATTAAGCACCTGCCATATACCAGGCCTTGTACTAAGCTCTATTGATACAAAGAAAGGCAAAAGACAGTCCCTGTTCTCAGGGGGCTCACCACCTAATGGTCTAATGGCGGATATGACATGAAAACAGCTATGCCCAAATTATTGTATATATGATAAATTAGAGATAGCCAATAGAAGGGAGGCATTAGCATTAAGGAGGACTGAAAAAGACTTCCTGTGGAAAGTAGGATTTAAGGCGAGACCTGAAGCAAGCCAGGGAAGCCAAAAGGCAGAGAGGAGGCGGGAGAAAGGCCCAGGTAGGACAGATAGTAAGTGACAATGCCTGGAATCAGGATATGGAGTGTCTGGAGCAAGAAAAAGCAAAAAGGCCAGTCTTACTGGATTGCAGAGTGTGTAGAAGAATAAAAAGACAGGAAAGGTAGGAGGGGACAATGTCATGGTGGCCTTTAAAAGATAAATAGAGGTCTTTATATTTGGTCCTGGAGGCAGGGAGTCTCTTCCAACTATAAATCTATGATTCTATAACTAACTCTAAGTCATTTAGTGGCATAGGCTAATACAGAGAGAAGGTAAGACCTTTGTGGGCTATTCGAATTGAGAAACTTGGGTAGTCAGAGGGAAACAATGAAGGCACTGGGTACCTAAAGAAGAATCAATGAAGAAAGGAAGATAGAAGATGATCAAAGACAAAACCACCCACTTGGCAATTTTGTCTGTGGTTGGTCCTTTAAAAACTTGAAAATACTTGATAATCTTTGAATATTTTTTAATCTGTGAATAACAGCTTCTAATTCACTCTTTAAAAAAGATTGGTTGAAAAAAGATGTGTCTGAGAGACAACTAAAATCAGATTCAGAAGAGAGAAGGATTTAGTGCTTGAATGAAATAACACCAGAACATAATACCAGAAGAAAAAAAAAAAACCAACAAAATAATCAGTGCTACCTTGATTCTATTGTAAAATGCCAAGATAATTGCTACATCTCCTGTCTCTTCATAAGAGTTTTAGTTGATTCTTACTTGTTTAAAAGTCCAAAAGAAATGAAATTTCTATTTTACTTATAGATTCTTCAAGGTCCTTTCAGTTCCAATGGAGCATAATAGAAAGCATCCCCCCCCCCTTTACAAAAGGGAGTTCAAAAGAGAGGAGACTTATGAATCTACCTGCCCAGGGGGGTTACAGACCAAGGACAAGAGTACATGAACCAGCTTCTCTAGTGGTAGGAAGTGAACCTCCAGTTCACTGTTCACAAGCTCTAGTACAGAATTTTTTTTAATTTTTGATATTTCACTTTTTCCAAATACACATAAAAACAATTTTTAATATTTGGTCTTTAAAATTTTGAGTTTCCAGTTCTCTTCCTCCCTCTTCAACTCCCCCCTCCCTTAGGCAGCAAGTGATTTGATATAGGTTGTACATATACAGTCATGCAAAACATTTCTATATTAGTGACGTTGTGCTATATATCCTTGTTATACAAGTGATCTGTAAAATAAGCCTTGGTATAGTGGGTGGGTAATGTGTGTCACATGATTTGGACGTCATGGCATCTACTTCTACAATTTGTTCTAGTTTTCCAAAGACAAATTCTGTCTGGCCCCCAGGAAGCAGAACAGGAGTAATGGGGGAAACCTACAGAGAGGCAGTTTTATACATAATATGAGGAAAAGCAATTAGAGTTGTTTAAACACAGAATGCACTCCCTTGGAAAGTAGTCTCCCACCCTACTCCCACTCTGGTTTGCAGCTTGTACCATCCCCTACTTGGCAGCTCTTCACTAGAGGAGGTGGGCATTGATTTGATCCTTTGAGAAGAGTCTTGGACATCATTTATATTTTTCTAGAATGCTCTACTTCCAATTTGGGGGCTTATTCCAAATTGGAGGCAACCTCTCCCTAGCCCTCTCTCTAATCTCTTAGATTCCTGCCTTTCTCTGTATTGCTCTTTGGCTGAGGTTAGTCTTGGGAAAAATCGAGAGATGAGGATGAAATGGTGTGTAGGAATGGGCAATAAAAATTTACTGTTTATCAGCTTTTTTTAAAAAAAAAGAAAGTAATAAAAGATTGGACACCTTCAAGCAGAGACTAGAAGACAGCTGGAAGACTGATTTTTGCTCAGGAACAAGTTGGACTAATAAGTAGACTCTGAGGTCCCTTTCAGCTCTCAAATTTTGTTATTTGTGAAATTAGGATTATAGTATGTGAATTAATTTACAAAAAGGATCTCTTTAAATTAGTCCCTTTTTTCCAATTTAATTTTCACATGCTTTATTTCTTAGCTTTTCTGATCTGGGTTTTCAAATTACACGTTACCTTTAAAAAAATACAAATCCAGATAATCTGACATTTTTTTAAACTGCTCATTAACAAAGAGCTGACAATTTTTTTTAATGGTGGCAGTTAAGCACTGTGCAAGGTCTAGAGAAACAACTAGAAGTCAGGAGTTATAAGCCCCAGTCATTATACTAAGCTGAGCACAAGCATAAAACTGTCATTGAGCTAATGATGGAAATCCCATTCATTCTTTGCCAAGCATCTCAGCTGAAAAGGGGGATTGCTTAGTCCATATTCATTCCAGTACTACTGAAAAGGTCAGCTGGAAAAAGCCTGAAGTCCTGATTCTACAAATAGTATTACAATTTCTGATCAATAATGAGTGAACATCTAGAATCCTTCACTTCCTGGGGGGAAAGAAAGGGGGAAAATATTAGATAACTTCATTTTCAGCATCCCCAACTGAATACTTAAAATCGAATTCTCAAGGTTTTTCAAAGCTAAAGAGGTTCTAAGATCTCTTATAGACTCTGCAGAAAAATCATATTAAATTGCATATGCCATCCAGCTAGCCAAGAAGGCATAATCCCCTGGCCTTGCAGGTAATAGTTAAAATATTTCCCAATATGACATCAAGATGAACCATATAAAATAAAAAATTTGAAAGACTTAAAAATTCTGATCAATGCACAATTCGAAAGGGCCAATGATGAAGCATACTATCCACCTCCTGACAAAGAGGTGATAGACTAAGAGTGTAGAATGAGCCATACATTTATTGAATGATCTGTCTTGCTTGATTAAGCATATTTTTTATGAGGGTTTTTTTTTTCTTTTTCAATGGTGGGGGGTGGGTGGAAGGCAGAAAATGTAGATTTTTTTTTTTTTTTGCTTTTTGGAGGGGGAGGGGAGGGCAATAGGGGTTAAGTGACTTGCCCAAGGTTACACGGCTAGTTTTGTATGTGTGTGTGTCAAGTGTCTGAGGCCGGATCCGAACCCAGGTCCTCCTGACTCCAGGGCCAGTGCTCTACTCACTGCACCACCTAGCTGCCCTGATTTTCATTAACTTTTGAAAATTAACTTTAAAAAAATCAATAACAAAGAATAATAAAACAAATTAAAACATAAATAAAATTCAAACATTAAGAAAAAACCCTGTAGGAACTAAGACTTTGGCAGAAATAAATGGGGAAATCTGATAAGTCCTATTTATTTAGAAAATACAATGTAGGGAAAACAGACTTTCTGCCCTTGCCCCACACCTCCCACCAATATAAAATTGACCTTTTAAAACTAAAATCAAATGTACTTTTTTCCATCAAATGTACTTTTAAATGGGTAAAGGATTTTAGTAAAACAAATATGTTAACCATCCAAGCATGTGGATAGCAAACAGAAAAGTTACCAGTGGTTCTACCTCTGTTATCCACAGACAGTTAAGCTGGTGAACTGGAATGCAAAAATTCCAAAAGATTAACAGTTATACCTAGGAGCTTTATTCATTCATTTTCAGCTTTTGTTCCAGGATTTTCCATGTAGGGGAGATTATTAAACCTATACTTTTATTGAAGTACTTCACTTATTTGAGAGAAAAACAAAACCAACCCAGCCTCAGGAGGTGGCAGACTCCACCTTAGTACTCTTTAAGCCAGGGATAGAGGGTAACTTGTCAGTGATGTTGTAAAGGGGATTCTTGTCCCCCCCCCCACTACTTAGTATTCTTATACTTTACTCCTCTCCGTGTTTTCAGTGACCCAGTGACACCAGTCTTCTTGCCATTTCTTCATCTCCAGACTTTGCATTTTCACTGGCTGTCCCTCTTGCCTGGAATGATCTTTTTTATCTCTACCTTCTGGCTTCCCTCAAGTCTCAGTTAAAATCCCACCTTTTTCAAGAAGCCTTTCCAGGATCCTCAAAAAACACTAGCACTTTCTCACTGAGATTATCTCCAATCAATCCTATATTAGTGTGTATTGTTTGTAATGTAATTGTTTGCATGCTATCTTCCTCAATAGAATATTAGTTCCTTGAGGACAGGGACAGTTTTTTGCCTTTTATTTTTGCTCCCCCCCACTCCCCCAGTACTTAGCATGGCACCAGGCACACAGCAGGCCCTTTACTTAGACTAGATGGCCACTTTGGCCCCTTCCAGCTTTCTGATTCTGTAAACTATAATCACTACCATTAGTTTTTCAGCTGAAGCCTTTCCTGCTCTTGGCAGACAAAGACTGTTTTGTGTGGTATTTGCAGAGCTGCAGAAACAGGAGTTTGGGGCAGCATGAGCTTTATTGAGCCCAAGAGGTTATACTGTATATTCATAGCCTTTTAAAGCCAGGTTAACACTGCAAATGGGGAAAGAAAGTGTGTCAAGCCCATATGTTTCTACCTTAATTGATCCCTGAAACCACAGTTATGAAAACTATCCCCCCGCAATGATTTTTGATAGCAATAAATGGCAAAGGGTAATGGAAATGGAAGGGCCTGATTTCTGGTTCAGTATTCAAACAATGGGGAAGAAACGCTCCCTCAGTTGACTGGGTAGGGGTACTTTAAAAATATATAATAGGGGTACTTTATAAATATGATTACGCTCTGACACTGAGAAGTCATGTATTGGAAGCCTACATCTCACCTCATAAACTAATGACTTGAGAACACGTGGTCCGAGAAAATACACTTGTAGGAAAGGCTTTAGTCCTAATCACAGAGCAACAATGAAGGTTGCTAAGAGTTGCACAGACAACATTCAGAAGGTCTTAAAAACCCTAAGCTCTTGTATCAGAATCTCCCTGTTATTTTCCTCCCATTTTGTTCTCAATTGGGATTTGATTTTTCAACCTTGAGTAAACAGCCACACCTGCCAATTCTCTTATGAGATTCAACAGCCTGAGTTAGATGGGAAACAGTAAATGCCAGGGTGCTAAACTGGTGTCTTTAGACGTTTCCAAAGAGAAGATTATTTGTAGCTGTCTCAAACCCCACATTCCTGTGGCTTCCCTCCCTACCACTGTTTTCATTTGAATGCTTTAGCTTGGCAAGATGTGTGGTGATGATATCCACCTACTCAGACATCTCAAATACATAAACTTTTCTTATTCCTCTCTTTTATATTAAGTTCACTCAGGCTTTGTTTACCTAGTCAGTCTATCTCTTAATGCTGGTCATTAGTTGGCGAATAGGATGGCCACTTGGCAGAAGGTCTGTGCTACCAAATATTTGCTCTGGTGCAGAATTTTGTAGGATGACCCAGCTACTGCTTAAAAGGGCATGACCCTTCTGTGACGAAGATTCAAAATGTGAAGCCCCCAAAGAAACATGGGAAGACATGTGAACTAATGCAGAGCAAAGTAAACATAACCAGGAAGACAATGAATACACTATTTAGAACAATGCAAATAAAAAGAATGTGAAAATGGAGCCAATGGTGTGTAATTGCAATGGCTGATATTGGTCCCAAAGAAGGGAAATGTCACCTCCCTCTTCCACTGGAAAAGTAGACCACAGGGAAAAAATGCTGCATCCACTGTCATATATGGTCACCACATCATTTGGTTTTGCTCAACTGCTTTTATTTGTGACGAGGGAAAACAATGTACCCAGAAATGACTGGTATAAAAACAAAAGACCACAAAATAAATCTTTTGAAACCCTGAGAGGTGAAATAAGTTACCCAAAGTCAGAGTAAAGGAATACAAGAATAGATAAAATCTCTAACTTCTGCAAGGCTGAAAGACACTTCTTTCATTTATCAGAGGAAAGGAGCAGATGATTTAGTCAAAAGTACAGCACCCCTAAAGCCCATTGGGTATTCTTTCTCACTGCTTCTACCATATAGTGTCATCTTCTCATAACTTATGCCTATGACCAAATCAACTAAAATGACATCACATTGCAATAAGCTGCATCTCCTAATCCCTCTCCCAGTCTGAACTGGTCCATTCTTGTTCTAGCTAAAAAAAAATCTGGCCCACAATTGCTAGATTTTGAGAATATTCTCTTCTCTGCTACACTTTTAGAGGAAGTCCCCATAAAATATAATAAAAAGGAAAGAAAAATCTCACTTTCTGCCTGCTATGTGCCTCTCAATCTTCTTTCACCATAACTCCAACGGGAGTGATAGACATGTCCAATTCAAAGCTACCTGCTTTCACAGTGAGCAAGAACTAATAAACACTGTGAATCTATTCTCTCTTTGATATACAATGATTTAGCCATTCATTTTTAAATCATTCATTAATTCAACCAAGATTTATTCAGTCTTTCTCCAGGGTACTGTTAGTCCTTGGGGAAGATACAAAGTTTAAATAGGATAAGGTCCTTGCCTTCCATGTAGTTTACAATCCAAATAGGGAAGGGGAACACTCAACACAGATAACCAGACACATAGAATTGCATGATAAATGTAGCTGAGAGGTAGAAAATAAAGTACTATGTGAGGTGGGATCAGAGGAATGTTGGAAGATAAGGGAAGGCTTTATAAGAAGGATGTTATTTTTCTTGTGATTTGAAGAATGGGTTAAGAATTCAAGAACCTGAAGGAGGAGGAAGGTGGGCATTCCAGAGCTGAAAACAAAGTGATGCACGAGATCAGAAAGAAGAAAGGCCATTACTAAATAGGGACATTTCACGGCGGGGTTTCATAAAGGAATAACATACGTAAGAGCTGGGTTTTAAATGATTGATAGAAAGTCAACAGGCCAGGAAGGGGAGGATATAAACGTGGAATTGGGAAATCAAAAATTGGGTCGAGGGGTGGGAGTAGAGAAATGTACTTAGTTCAGATAGCATATATAATATTCCAACAGGGTAATAAGAGAGAAGAATGGAAATATCCCACATTTATTGGGCACTTTAAGATTTACAATGCTCGTGCCAAACTGTGGAAGGCCTCAGATATCAGTCAGGCAAAGAAGTTTAAAAGTTATTTGTTAAGTTCTCAATAGCTTTGGAAGATAAAAACATTCAGAATGAAGCTGAATAGTAATCACAATCCACATTCCTACTGAGTTCAGCCTCAACCCCCTTTCTCTCCCCACACCCCACTTAAAAATAAAGGCTTGGGTTTCAATTCTCTTCAAACACATATGGTCTCAGTTGTGGACGTGTGAGCTAAAATCTCTGCAGCCAGAGAGAGGTTAGAAACTTCAGTGAATAAAGTCTTTGCATTTTTACTCATGAGAGCTACCTCTTCTCATCTGGCAGCTGGTTCCCCTCTCCTGCCAATAAGGAATCATCTTCAGCATCAAGGTGACTTCACAGGCCATGGGCAGGTTCTAAGCAGTTGCTGCTTTTACTTCATCTTTTAGAGGATCATGGATTTAGAGCTGGAAGGAACTATGGAAATCCACATAGTTCAACCCATTCATCTTATAGATTAAGAAACTGAAGCTTAGAGAGTCTGAATAACTTGCCTTACATCATACAAGTAATAAATGGAAGAGCTAGAATCTGAACCTAGGTTCTAACTCCAAATCGAGCGGTCTCACCACTTTACAATCCCACTAGTGGTCCTCTGTGTGATCCTTATCTGCCATGGCCTTTGGCCCAAAGGATTCTGGGAAATGTAGTTTGCTCCTACTATCACCACATTCTGGAGCTAATTTGAATGTCCCTCTACTTCTGACCCTTGCCCAAAAGAAAGAAATGAGGGAAATAAATGATCAAACATTTCTTGCTCTCCTTCTGCTACATATAAAAAGAAGACTAGATCAGTGGTGCTAGAGGTTTTACAAAATATGAAGACTCTTTTATAACATAACAAAATTTTGCAGATAATCATATGATGGGTGGCCAGGCAGCATAGTAGAGTGTTGGGTCTGGAGTCAGGAAGACTTACCTTCCTGAGTTCAAATCTGGCCTCAGACACTTACTAACTGTGTGACACCCAGACAAGTCACTTAACCTTGTTTGCCTCTCAGTTCTTCCTCTGTAAAATTATCTGGAGAAGAAAATGGCAAATCACTCCAATATCTTGGCCAAGAAACCCCAAACAAGGTCATGAAAAGTCAGACATGACTGAACAACAAAGGCAATGGCATATTTATGTTTTCTTTCTTTTGGTGAATAGATGATTTTTTTTCTCACTATTTGTAATGTTAAATGATTCTGGTTCAGCAGACAAATGGAGTTCAATTCATTTTCTTTCCATGCTTTTAATTGTCCAGTAATTTTCCACATTAGTAAGTTTTCTACACAATTACAATTGTCTTCTTTGAGGAAGATGCAACTATGGCTCATTCAAGTCATGGTACTTTACAGTTTAGTGAAATACCTACAATACCCTCTCCTAGAATCACCTCATCTCTACTTCCACTTGTGACACTTCTGCCCACTCTCTTCCACTGCCACCTCTTACATGAAGACTTTTCCAATCTCCGCTGAAATATCCTTCTGCCATATCAGCCCCCTTCTCCTATAAGGGCTCTATTTTGGAGACCAGTCCATTCCAGTCATGTTCATTTCCTTTCTAGCTATGCTTCTGACTCTAAGGATTTTCCCACCATGTCTTCCACACCAGGGAACCCTTATCTCTCCCCGTCCTATGAGTATCTGTTGTCTTCTCCAATCTGAATGTAGTTTCCCAGGAAAGGAACTGTGTTTCTTTTTGCTTCTATCTGTATCTCCACTGCTTAGCACAGTGCCTAGCACAAGGTAAATTTTAATAAATAAATGCCTGTTTCCTATCTTTCCCAATTTGAAATTATGCCAATAAAGTGACTAAAATAGTCACATGATTTACTCAGATATCCTAGTGCCAGGCTTATACCCTAAGAAGGTTGATTATAAAAAGAAAAAGTCCATTCACCAAAATATAGCAACGCTGGTTGAGGTGGCAAAGAACCAGAAAGAAAGCTGATGTCCATCCATTTTGTTGTTCAGTCATGTCCAACTCTTCATGACCCCATATGGGGTTTTCTTGGCAAAGATACTGGAGTGGTTTGCCATTTCTTCCTCCAGCTCATTTTGCAGATGAGGAAACTGAAACAAACAGGATTAATTGACTTGCCCAGGGTCAGACAGTTAGTGTCTGAGGCCAGATTTGAACTCAGGAAGATGAGCCTTCCTGACTTCAGGCCCAGCACTCTATTTACTGTTCCACTTAGCTGTCCCTGTACATTCACAGGGGAATGGCTAAACACATTGTGGTACATGAATGGAAGAGTACATTACTGAGCTTCAAAATATTCTCTAGAAGGGGTTCTAAACCTAGGATTCATGCATATATTTCAAGGAGGGGTCTGGGAACCTGGATGGGGGGGCGGTTAATATATATCTGTACTTCAATATAACTGGTTTCTCCTATAATTCCTTGTAATATATTTCATGTGTTTTTTAAAAATAATTTTCTAAGAACATGTCCAGAGGCTTCACTAGACTGCCAGAGGGGTCAATGACACACAAAAAGGTAGGAGGTCCTTCTCTATATTCTTTTCCAGTAATCTTCATCTATACTCTCCAACTGAACTCACATAGCAAAAATTAGCCGCAACAGAAACTTTTTTCCAATCAAATCCTATCTTCTCAATATTCTCATGTATGTAAACCTTGAGTAGCTAGGCCATGCAGTAGATAGAGTGCTGACTGGGCCAGAAGTCAGGAAGACTCATCTTTCTGAGTTCAAATCTGACCTCAGACACTTACTAGTTCTGTGTGACCCTGCGCAAGTCACTTAGCCCTGTTTGCCTCAGCTTCCTCATCTATAAAATGAGCTGGAGAAGGAAATGGCAAATTAATATCTTTGCCAAGAAAACCTCAAATGGGGTGACGATATGGTTATGATGGATATGACTGAAATGACTGAACAACAAAAAATGCAAACCTTATCTCTTTAACCGACCATATGATCCTGAGAGCAAGGCCCTAGGATTATATTTCTGTATCTCCTGAAGTGAAGCTCTTTAACCTGAATACGGTGAGAAGTTCTTCTGCTCCTCGCTTAATTAACATACTCACAGTGACTAAGGAGTATGGGAGGCAGGGCAGGGGAGGGAAGAAAAGAAAAGATGAGATGACAGGATTTTGACAAGCAAATGTGGGAGCAGGGTTCAGAGGCCCGAGTGTCCTCTAGGATTTCAAACTCATCAGCTTTCAATCATATATTCCCCTTTGCTGGTCAGAAATGCCTGAGGACCTCAGTGAAGAGGGTGTGATAGCTCTTTTTAGGCTGAGGATGGCTGGAATGTTGGGGGCCTCACCCCATTCCTTTAACATGCCAAGGAATTCCACATTACATGTCTACAGGACAAAAAGAAAGGGAGAGTGCTGGCCATCTCCACTATTACCCTGTTTCCCATGCCAATAATAACTTAGTTTTTTTTTTCTAATTTGTGTTATAAGTTTAATAACCATCAAGTCAAATAAATATAAAAATAGGATATTTTTTAAAATTTTGGGGTACTATTAAGATTTGGTAATAATCTTTACTGTCTGAAACATCAGAAAATTGTGCTTTTCTCATTACTAAGGTTAAGAACTAGCTACAATTCCTGTTCTCTGTATTATCTCTGGAATCCTGTTGATATTCCACAAGTGCAGAGAGATTCTATCCATTATCTAAGGTATCACTGTAGGGCTAAGGCTTATAGTTTGAAGGGAAGAAAATCCTGTCTAATATTATACTGGTCAAAAAAAGAGAAGGAAAGAAATTACAAAAGAGATTATGATGAACCATCATAAAAACAACTAACATAAAGACAACCATATAACCCATTCTGTGAACAAATGCATGCTTCAGAGGCTCTAAGAATCAGCGACTAGAAGGGAGAAGAGGATGCCCAGCCAAGTGTATTGGATAGGATAAACAACTAAAATTAATTCTTTGTTTTCCTGCTCACCCTAAGGATGGGGGTGAGAAGAGAGCAGAGACAGATACCAGAAGGAGACTTCCATCTCCCAAGGGAAGTACACAGAATACAGAGGAAATCAGAATCATGCCAAGTTGATAAGTCTCCAAGTCCAAAAAGAAACCTTCCCAGACTATGGAAGGAAGCAACTAGAGAGATAAGTGAAATCCTCAGCAGATAAATTTTCTGTACTTTTCTAACTAGCTTAGAAGCTGCATTCCAGATTGCTCCTGAAACATAAGTCATTGGTTTTAAAAGTTTAACCGCAGAATACCCTAGGATAAGATTCCTGTGTTCATGTCAATTAGGAGGACTGAGCAATGAACGTCACTTTTAGGACCAAACTGGAAAACTCATATACTATTAACTAGCTAACCCACATTAGGAAAAAAGGGAAAAGTCACTTGTCACAATGTGATTCTTTGTTTTTCATCTGACTTATTTTTATCATTCTGACTTTAACCAAAATTTTCTTCTCCTTTCATTCTTTCTTTCCTAGAGGTAGGATTTAAACTCAAGCCTTTCTGACTCATACTTACAGGCTGTTGGATCATGGGCAAGTCATTTAATTAGCCCCACTTTCTTCAACTATAAAAAAGGAACAATAGTAGCTTTAGGATTAAGTAGTAACTACCTCACCAGACAGGCCAGTTAGATTGCACATTGGATAGAGGGCTGGGTTTGAACTCAAGAACTCAGGAAGACTCATCTTCCTGGGTTCAAATCTGTCCTCAGAAACAAACTAGCTGTGTGAACCTGATCAAGTCACTTAACCCTGTTTACCTCAGTTTCCTCATCTATAAAATGAAATGGAAAAAGGAAACGGCAAACTAGCCCAGTATCTTTGCCAAGAAAACAGTAGGACATGACTGAAAAACAACCGAACAACAACAAGCCTTATCAGATTATAGGGAATCTCAAATAAAATAATGTGCATAAAGTGCTTTGCAAATTTTAACCTGGCTTTAACCAAGGCAACCTCCTGTCTAAGGCACCCCTCTAGCTGTTCATTCCTCTCCTCTCAACCCATCTCAAATTACTTTGAATTGATTTTCAAGCTAGAAAGATAGAGACAGACATTTGTGTGCATATATATATAAATATATAATAAATATGTGTATATATAAATATATACATAAAACTGCTGTTATAAGTTCCTTGAGAGCAGCAGCCATTTTGTTTTTTCTGTATATATACCCAAAGTCTAGCACAGTGACTAACACATAGTAGATGCGAAATAAATACTTGCTGCTTAACTCACATATAAATCTTATTTCATACATTTAACCCTTCAGTAAGAGCCAGCCTGATACTTTTGTATTCATCAATGCTTCCTACGTGGAGATATCTTTATTTTTTATGAGTTGTTGTGTAGCTTTCCTGGGGTCCAGTAACAATGGCAGCCCATTATATGTCCTGTAAGTTTTGATCTACAGCCATCTTGGATCTTGGTGTGCCATTCTTCTGCCCAAAAAACTCATACTCTTAAAAGCCAAGATTAGGAGTTTCCTTGTCTGTTTTTTTCTTTATTCCATCTGTGTGCTTCAGGTCAAGCACGTGACCTAGAGAAGGGAATTTACGGGGGGAGGGGGGGAGAGAGGAGAGAAAGAAGATGAGCTGGGAGGTTGTCATGAGTAGATGTTGGCCTACCCCTTCCTTGCTTCGTGGTTAGATTCAATATGGATACAGATTAGCAATCATCTTGGCACTGAATTTTGGCTGCATAAGAGATTTTTGAAATTAAATTGCTATAAGGCTGACTATTTTTGTCAAAGGAAAAAATTACAAATACATACCCTGATCAAAGCACAAAGTTTTCTCATATTATGCAGCATCACTCACACAGAGCCTAGTTTAGGCTGCCTCTCACTAGGGATCATAAGTTAAAAGCTCTTAGAAATTTTAACAGTCTACATTTAATGGATAAGCTTTGCCTGAAGTTCTTGCTTTTGACTCTTATATTGGTACAAAAATAGAGAATGTTTGATCAGTGGCCTATCTGGAGACAGAATATGATAGATAAGATTTAAGATGCTCACTGGTTGACAGATTTCAAACTGAAAGAGGAGATGATCTAATACAACCCTTTCATTTTGCAGATAAGGAAACTGAAGCCAGAGGTCAAATAATTTGTCCAAGGTCACATGAGTAAAGAATGGCAGAACTGGGATCATAAGGAGAATTTATATTAGCTTACATATCACTAAAACTTATATAAATGCCTATAATAATTCAAATTATTTTCTAGGTATAAGAATTGTTTTTGTGCTTTATATATGGCTTGGTTTTATGATTCCTACTTGGAAAAGTCAGTTTGAACAAGCAAGGTTAGGATATAACTTTCAATTTGATCATTTTCAGACATGGTTCCAAATCAAACTCCCTGGGACTTTGTGAATATAAAACAAAAGAGGTCAACAGAGAATGATAGTTTCCTTCCCTTCCCCAAATTGTAAAGATGGTTATTAACTATGTAAATATTATTCATTTATTCATGATTATCGTTAAATTTTTATGGATAAACAAAGAATGCCTCCTTATGTCCCACAGGAATAGCCAAATGGCTCAGAGGTTAGAAAATATTAAGACCAAAAAGTCAGTCAATAAATATTTATTAAGCACCTACTATGTTCCAGGCACTGTGCTAAGCAAATTAGAAGAACAATATAGAAAACCAGAAAAGTCTTTTTAGATTAGCTTAAGACAGGAAGTAGAAACTAGATTTAAGACAGCCAATATGGTTCAGTGGAACAAACCCTAGACTACGAATCAGCTCTAGTTTCTAGCCTGGGCAATGCCACCAAGGATTATAATTACAATAGCTAACATTTATATAGCAGTTATTATGTGCTAAACACAGCACTGTGTGCTTTATAAATATTATCTCACTGGAGTCTCACAAGCCTGTGAGGTAGGTACTATTATTATCTTTGTTTTACACGTGAGGAGACTGAGGCAAATAGAGGTTAAGTGATTTGTCCAGGGTCACACCGCTAATAAATGTCTAAGGTTGGATTTAAACTCAGGTCTTTCTGACTCCAGACCAGGAGATCTACCCACTGAGCTGCCTAGCTTTCTCCTGTCACTGAATGGGGGTATTTTTTTTTTTCAAGGAACCATCCAATATGGAGTTAGGAGGATCCCTGAAGTAACTGATATAAGAACAAAGGGCATTAATTAACCTCAGACTTGGGTTCAAATCCTTATTACCTGCAAAATGAGATGAGTGAGACTAGACAGTCTCTAAGGTCACTTTCAGTTCTAGATTTATGATCCTATGATTTACTTAGGATAACTAGGTGGCACAGTGAAAAGAGTGCCAGTGCTGGAGTCAGGAAGGCCAGAGTTCAAATCTGATATCAGATACTTACTAGCTGTGTAACCCTGGACATGTCACTTAACCCTGTTTGCCTCAATTTCCTCAACTGTAAAATAAGCTGGAGAAGGAAATGGCAAACTACTCTAGTATCTTTGTCAAGAAAACTCCAAATGGGGACATGAAGAGTTGGACATGACCAAACAACAACAATTTACTTTGATCTCAAACTCACTAGATGAGTACCAGTTTCAAGAGGTTTATTTTCCTGCTTAGACACAGGAAAGCCTCTAAGTAATGCTATAAAGAGTACATGGGTACTTTAATTTTTCTTTCTCTAAAACCATCCCACATCTTCTTTAATTATCTTGGAAAGAACCCTGAACTTAGAAAACCTGGGTTCAAACACCAGCTCTCTGAGTGACGTTGGGTGAGTCAGTTCATCTCCCTGGCTTCAGTACACCCCTCTGGAAAACAAGGAGGTGGAGGTGGAAGGGCATGTGGGGGGGGAGGGGTACTAGAAGTTCCTTTCTAGCAGTGTGATGCTATGATCTTCAATATGAGATAATAGTAGGATTCAAGTTTAGATTATTAGAAGGCATATTCTCTGAAGTTCACCTCCTTAAAAAAAAGAGGCACTGTAGCTTAATAAAAGGTCAATAATTTCCACACTGTGGCTTGTTTTTGTCTAAAACAGTATACTGAATTTACGTTTTGAAAAATATTAAAAATAGGGGCAGCTAGGTGGCACAGTGAATAGAGCACTGGCCCTGGAGTCAGGAGAACCTGAGTTCAAATCCAGCCACACTTACTAGCTGTGTGACTTTGGGCAAGTCACTTAACCCCAATTGTCCTCCAAAAAGCCAAAAGAAAAAAGAAAATTATTAAAAATAATAAATAAAATTGACATTCAAAATCTAAAAAATTAATTCTTGTCTTATCTGTGGAGTATCAGCAGACTTAACTAGATGAAAGATGCCTCTTAGTCTCCTCACACCTGGCCCCTAACAAGTCAAATGCTTCAAAAATACAATACATCTTTGAAGTTTGTGATGAGCATACTGTTACTTCTTCTGTGGAAGAATGCAGCAGCTCAGAATTTGGACAAGGTTCTTCAGAGAAAACTCTTCTGTAAGCACTAAAAAACATTAGCTCTAGGTGGTCAGTGCTCTTCAGGAAAAGGGAAGCAGGTCACACTTTGTAGTCTAGATTTACCCTGAGCTACATACATGTTTGTTCTGGGTCACTTTTATAGAACTTCTGGACCAAAGATTTGAATTGCCTAAGCTTTGGTAGCGCCTTCTGACTTCATCTGCCTTTTCAGAGGCCTTTATCTTATTTCTCTGTTGGTACCAACTAAGAAGCTGATTCAGAACATTCCCTGTACAATTAATAATTTAAAATTAAACAACCAATCAAAATATTAACAGCATTTTGCTTTTCCATTGCATTAATCATATTCACAAAGGAAATGTGGCTGTGGTGAATATTTCTTTCCTGGGGATAGTAAATACTTTGTAAGGACTGGGATTTTGCCCAGAAAACAGACTTAATACGGTGATATTTGGAAAAGCAGGTGTGTTTTCTTCCCCCGCTGGATTAAAAAAAAAAGTAACATGGACTATAAATTACTATGATTAACTTAAATATATTCTGTAATTCGCACATTTTCTTCCAGGTCTATGAATCAATTCACTGTTGGTAGGCAAGCTCCAGTCGGAAAAATATAATCATGTTAACTAACAATGAAAAGTCAGCTCTCCTCCCCAGGTACTACCCAGCTTTCCTACACAGTTCTCTCTTCAATTTCACAACATTTTACTCAAAGAAAAATTCCAAAAAATAATGGACATCTATCATAGCCTCAGACTTTATTTTCCAAGGTACAGTGATTGGAATCTATACACATTACTTTATGGCTAATAAATGCCTTAACTCTGAAAGTTACTCCAATCCATGTGTAGTTAGTTTTGCCCTTCACACCAAGTTTGAGATCACTTAGAGACTGACAAATACACCTAAAATTCTGGATTGCTTGTGCTGGAATTCGACGTTTTAAAAAACATCTAATTCAACTCCCCTATCTTACAGAAGAGAAAACTGAGTTTAAGTTACTTGTCCAAGGTCACACAGCTAGTTAGTTATACAAAAGCAGTTTTGTATATAGAGAGTGCTGGACGTGGAATCAGAAAGACCTGAGTTTAAACCCAGCCTCAGATATTTGTTTAACTGGGTGACTGGTTAAGTCACTTAACCTGTTTGCTTCAGTAATTTAATAGCATATACCTCCCAGGGTTGTTGTGATAATCTTTGTAAAGTGCTTTGCAAACCTTAAAGTACTTTGTAAATGCTAGGTAAAGATAAACTAGAAATCAGAAGATCTGACTGTCTAAGGTCTCATGGATAATAACTATATTATAATCAGAAGACCTGCGTTCTTTGTATATAGAGAGTGCTGGACGTGGAATCAGAAAGACCCGAGTTTAAACCCAGCCTCAGATATTTGTTTAACTGGGTGACTGTGGTTAAGTCACTTAACTTGTCTGCTTCAGTAATGTAATAGCATATACCTCCCAGGGTTGTTGTGATAATCTTTGTAAAGTGCTTTATAAACCTTAAAGTACTTTGTAAATGCTAGGTAAAGATAAACTAGAAATCAGAAGACCTGATTGTCTAAGCTCTCATGGATAATAACTATATTATAATCAGAAGACCTGCATTCTAGTCCCAGTTTTGTTACTAACTGTCCATATGACATTGAAAGGTTAAACTCCCTGAACCTGTTTCCTCATTTGTTAAAAAATGGCATTAAAAATGCCTGCCTATTTCACAGGATTATTTTATCGATTCAAATGAAATGGCATAGGAGTGTATAACTATAAAGCACTATACAGATGTAAGGTATTATTCTTATATATGTAACTATTGGCTCAAGGAGGCAATTATATGGGACTCTCTTCTCATTGGTAGATACTGATTATTCAATGCCCTGTGCCAGCATGAAGGGTAGAGTTGGCAAGAGCAAAAGAGAAAGGTCCTGTACTCTTCTGGCTTCCAGATCCAAGAGAGAAGATGCATAATTCCAATTATTATCCATAATTCCTCTTCATATCACTAAAGGGAGAGAAAGTCTCTTGAAAGACTCCTCTAAATAAAGGAGTCGACAATCTGCATCATGTTCTACCCACATCTTGCTTCACTAGAAACTTCAGGAAAGTATTGTTTAGCATATGTTATCTTATGTATACTTTCTCCAATTTCTGTTTTGCTATTGATTTGGGTAAATGGGTTTCTTTCTTATTTGCTATGTGTGTTCATTGCGGGATTGGCATTTGGAAAGAAGGCAGTCAAGCTTTGGATATAGTATTTGGGGGTCCCCCTTTGGCCATTAAGGAACAGTGATCAAGAACTCAGCTTGAACCTAAAATTATGTCCCCTAAACTAATATATTTAAAGGAGCAGAGGGATATAATTCTAGCCCAATACTGTCTCTCTCTGAGAAGAGGAGAATAGCCAGCCTTTGTCCCCAATTTCCTACTTTCCCTCCTGCCAGGAATAAAAGTCTCCCTTGGAAAAGGATGGGGAGAAGAGTAAACCTCCCTGAAAGCCAAGTCTAGGCAGATCCATTTGGACACATATAATCTGGAAGGGTAAAACAGCACCCATACACACGTGTAACCCTTGCTACATATGCAAGAGTTATTTGTCAAGCCATCTTTTTTGCCTCTGGAAGCATGGTGTGATAATTCTCATTACACCATGGTCTGGGCCTCAGTTTCCTTATTTGCAAAATAAAGGTTGAAATAGCTCATCTTGCAGCTCTAAATCCTAGGAACTTATGAACATGTTACTTCCTGTTCTCTTTAGGGGAAACTGAGGTCTAACTCTCCATTCATAGAAATGGTTTTCTTTCTTTTTTCAGCCAACCACTTTCCCTCAGTGTATCTATTTTAAAAGATAATGATCTACTCCTAAAAAAAAAAAAAAGATGTAATTCCACAGTGGGCTGAACTTCTGGGGCAGGAACAAAGCAAAAGCTTCCATGCAAAGAACTTGCTTCAGGGTAGCTTAGGATAGAGAGAAACCATTTGCTGACAGGTGGTCTAGAGCTTTCTGTCAGAAGCTGAATACAGTGTGGGGAGCTGGAAGGAAGCCCAAACTCTGAAACTATTGGTTATTTTAATGCATGTATTATTGGCCATAGTCCAGACACCAGAAGATGATGAAGAAAATTAACTAACTCCAGTTTAACAAACATCTAAAGATAAACATGACTTGGGAGACTCGTAGGCTCTTAGAGGGGACTGCCTCCTTTATGTACTCAACCCACTGTATTGTGGGGGTGGACACTGGAGAGGTGGGAGGGGGAGAAATTGGTTAATTTTTCAAAAAGGGATGATTATCAGCTAATCCTAGGTGTGACAAATAATAGACCATAGAGGGGAGAGGGAAAGATCAGGGAAGCAAAAGTAACAGAAAATAGCTAAATAGCTAACATTCATCTAATGTTTACTATGTGCTAGGTATTGTGTTAAGCACTTTATAATTATCTCCCTTGATCTTCACAACTTCTCTGGGAGGTAGGTGCTATTATTATCCCCATTTTATAGAAGAGGAAATTGAGACAGAGATTAAGTGACTTGCCCAGTGTCACACCACTAATAAGTGTCTCAGGAGGGACTTAAAATCAGAACTTTCTGACTTCAGACCAGGAGCTCCATCCACCTAGCCAAAAAGCCAACAGGTATCAAAATTCTCAATGGCATGTTATAATGGAAAAGACACTGGACTTTAAGATTATTTCAGGTCCTCCACTTATGATCCATGAGGTCTTAGACAAATTACTATATCTGAGTGTCATTTTCCACTTCTATTTAAAATGGGGGTTAGAGCTCCAGCCTGCATTCTTTACAGAGGCTGCTTTGGAACCTTCAGAATCAGAGTATTTCTGCACCTGAAGGAAGCTCTCCTCTATAGCACTCTAGTTCAAACCTCACCTAAAAAAGCCCACAAAAATCCTCTGCAACCTACTCAACAAATGGTTACCTAGATCTTGCTCAGAAACCTCCAAGAGTGAACCCACTACCTCAAAAGGAATTTGTACAAAAGATGATTTAATATTTATGAACAATGCAAATTATGTTGATATTATTACTGAAGAATACAGAGGGAATGGAAAGAGTGCTATATTAGAATATATATATGAATATAAATATATACACACACACATACATATATATGCATATATTCCCTTTTCAAGCACCCATAAAGTGACTCCACACCCAACACTCTATCCACTGAACCACCTAAATGTCTCCTTTCAAGGCGCCCATGAGGTCAAAAATATTTTCATAATGATACTAAGATATTATTTGTCTACTAAAGTATTTTTCCCCTTTCTAATTGTGTAAGACCAGTTTTCCTTCATTTACTTCCATCAAAATAAGATATAGCAATAGATGGCATGCAGAAACAGAAGAGAATTCTGCTGATCTCTATTGTCACACATTAAAAAGACTTGCAAAAATATATAAAAACAAAGTCATTCTTCTCACTAGATTTGTTTGTTTTGGAAAATATAGTTATTTTTAATAAACTATATTAACATAAAATGGATTTATTACTGCTATTTAAATGAATTAATAAATATTTTTTAAAAACTTACTTTCATTAGATATAACCCACTTAAACAAAAGCTCTTTGGGCTCCTAAATCATTTTTAAGAATGTAAAGATATTATAAGATCAATAGGATTAGGAAACCACTGCTCTAGTCAAATCAGATATTTTCAAAAGTATCTTTAGATAATCACCATCTTTCCATCCCACCCTACAGAGAGATGGTGGATTAAATGGCAATGAGCATTAGAATATTAAGGCTAGAGGTAGCTAGGTGGTGCAGTGAATAGAGCACTGGCCCTGGAGTCAGGAGGACCTGAGTTCAAATGTGGCCTCAGACACTTAACACAAAAACTAGCTGTGTGACCTTGGGCAAGTCACTTAACCCCAATTGCCCTCCAAAAAGCAAAAAAAAGAATATTAAGGCTGAAGTTTTCAAAATTCTGACTTTGCCTTACAAGATTTCCTTAAGTCTTATATCCTAACTTCTTTTAGGCATTGGGCTCTCTAAGGTTACTGGAAACCTCCTCTAGATGTTAAGCGAAAACCTCCTATAGATTTCAAATGATTAATTTATTCTACTATTCCTTCACTATGATTTTGGCCAACCTCTCCCCTCTCAGGACTTAAAATTTTAAATCTTTATCATGAAAATGAATGGTTTCTCTACAAAGAAGAGCCCAGCTCATCCATCTGACAATACTTCTAACCACAGTGAATATTTGGTAACACGGGCTTCCTGACTAGCAACTATCTTCCCTATTCACCATCTAATGACCAGTATTAGCAGACGTAGACAGGCTATACAAACAAAGCCCGGGTGAACTGAATTGTAAAAGGAAGGGAAGGAAAAGCTGCCTTTGAGATACCCAAACAGACAGATACCATCATCACTCAGTCTGCCAAACTGTATCATTCAAAGGCAGACAATGGTTGGGAGAGAATCTGCAGGAATGTGAAGCTTGAGACAGCTCTGCTTAATGTATAAATATGATACAAATTATCTTCTCTTTGGAAATGTCAAGATACCAGTTAAACCTAAAGCATGGCAGAGGCATCAAGAAAGAGAGAGAGAGAGAGAGAGAGAGAGAGAGAGAGAGAGA
>NW_027187348.1:11404170-11444536 GCF_028583685.1 Petaurus breviceps papuanus | reverse complement strand
AGAGAGAGAGAGAGAGAGAGAGAGAGAGGAAGAGAGAAAGAAAGAAATGAAAGAAAGAAAGAGAGAGAGAGAGAGAGAAAGAAAGAAAGAAAGAAAGAAAGAAAGAAAGAAAGAAAGAAAGAAAGAAAGAAAGAAAGAAAGAAAGAAAGAAAGAAAGAAAAAGAAAGAAGACTAAAGAAACTAGTTTCTTCTCCAGGTAGATTTGTTACTAAACACCCATTCTATAGTATTCCCCATGAGCTGGCAACATCTTTAATTTCTAGGTATAGATACATATTTGTAATACAATTATCCCTTCCATATCACAGGGGTGAGGGGCACAGTGCCCATGTCATCTGGAAAAATCTTGTAAAAATTTTTGGCCCTCCCTTTGTACAAGAGAAAAAAGGTTTAAATTTTTTTCTTTTTCTTTTATGGGGTGTTTACAGTACCTTACTGCAAAATTTGGGTTGATATTATACAATACCATACATACATTTTGTGCATTTCTGAGTTTCTAAACTTTTTGTGTCCTCTGCTGGCCTTCACGGGTCATCTGCTGCTTCCACAAAACTCCCCCAAAATTCCCATTTAATTTCTTATGCAGACCCACAATATATTGAAACCACAATGGGGAAAGTCTATGGAAGGGATGACTGTATATCTAAAACTCACTAAGTCTTAGACTGAGACCTGGAGCTCAAAGAAATTAAATGACTTGTCCACAGTAAAAAAAGAAAAGCTAGTGATAGGAAGACTTTGCTTCAAATCCCACTCCAAACAATGATCACTGAGCTGACACATGATAACTAAAAAACTCCAGAACAACAATCTTTTGAAAGTCAGAACACTGAAAAATATTTTTGGATTTAAAGCCTGATTAGCACAAATTAAAATAGAAGTGGTGCATCACAAGCAAAGGCCAAAAGATCTTGGCTGACAGGTTCTCACCAAAGATGGCAAACACAAGTGTTTTTCAAGGATGTGCCTATTTAGTTTTATGACTTAATGGGGAAACTGCCCAAACCAAGAAACAGAATGGTTGACCTTCTGTGATTCCCCTTCTGAACTACACCATAAAACTTGGAGTCTTTCCAAAACAAAGTAGCTGTTTAGCTGTTCCCTCATCCTCTGCCTTAAAAGAAAAAAAAGTCATTATTTGTACTATACCAAGAGTGATGACAGTCCAACTTCAACATTCAGGAATTAGTTTCTGTCTGAATATCAAGCCCAATCTCTTTCATTGAGCATGGTTCTACCAGGACCAAGCAGCAAGCTCGAGGCAGAGCTATATGAGGAGGTTTAAATACAAGAAAAAAAAATATGAAAATCATTGAGAAAGCATGTAATTCATGCCTCTCATCAGAACCAACTGTGGCAGAAGAATACCCTCTAGTCAGAGGATGAACATAACCTATTACCCTTAGGTCACCAGAGTGAACACAGGCCATGAGTAGTATGATTAAAGGGTTTTTATGATGGCAGCTGCGTAGTATCACATGAAGGGAGTAAGGGGGAGAATGAAATATAAGCCTCCATCTAGATTCCACTGGGGGCAGGTGTCCCCATTTACCAAGCCACTCTCGAGGGCATTGATGTCTATACTGGAAAATGACCCCAGGAGTAAACAGGGCAGGAGCCTGAACCACTAACCAAAGAAGAATGAAGCAAAGAGTCCTTTGGCCTTCCTCTGCTCCCACCCCATGAATAAATAAGTGACTCTTATGTGCAACGCCTTGAGACCTGAAAGTTTAGCATGAGACTAAAGAATTGATGCACCAAACTCTTTTTTATTATAACCCTAATTAAAGTAGCAGAATCATCACAGGAAACATAATGCCAAAAAGAACAGATGACATAAGAGTCTGGTAATGAGACACCAAACCTCTCTCCACTAGATTATCTGATTAAAAAGGGGAAAAAAGCCCTTCCTTAAGTCCAGAGAGATAGAAAATTGAGATTCCATGTGTCAGCTGTCTGTGGCCTTCCCCAGAACTGACCTCCCTCTCTACAAAGTGACTACCATCCCAGTTCTTGAACAGGATTCAACAACCCAGAAAGAGCTTATATTTCCAAAAAATTTTGCCTTTGAAACCCCCTTCATATTAAGCAATGTGTTGATTCATGATGGGCAATTTCCATAAACCAATGAGCCATATATTAAGAACAAGTTTTTCAGTGTCTGCATGGAAATTTCCTTTCCTACTTGGAAGCTGGATATTAAATTTTTCAGCATTCAATGCCTCACAGATATGGGAAAACTATCACCCAAATGATAAAAGACAAGATTCCTGGGCAAAAGGCCAGAAAAACAACCCCCTAAGCAAACTAACTATATTACAGGGCTCTAAGCCCACAACAAACAATAAACATCTCCTCCCAAAAGACCTATGAATGGAGGAGTGCTTTTGTTTGGACACACCTGCTCTGATTAGCAGCTGGTTTCCCATGTCCTTCCCTTTCTGAAAAAAGGAATTGTCTTCTTTTCTTTTTGGAGTTCCCCTTGACATGAAGGATATAATTTGATCTAAAATGCAAGTTAAGGTGCAAGGGATATCATCTTGAAATAACTGTTATTCATTGTGTGATCTTGAACAGGATACACGATACAGGATATTTAGAACTGGATGGAACCTTAGAAGTCATCTAGACTAACTCCCACAATTTGACAAAGGAGAAACTGAGGCCCAGTAAGGTGAAAAGCCTTGCCAAGGTCATAGGGGTAGTAACTGGTAGAAATGTTGTTTGAACCCAAGCAATCCAATAATCTTGCCACATACTACCTTCACTACGTGCAAAGGACAAAGATTCTGGGAATATAAATACATCAGAGACCCTGCTGTCAAGGAGTTTACAACCTACAACCCATTGGAGATAAAGACATGAACACAAATAATTATGAAAGAAGACTATGATATGATAAAGGGAGACAAATTAACCCTAAAAAGCATTTATTAAGCATCTAGTATGTACTAGGGACTTTGCAAAAGTATTAGGGTACAAAGACAAGTCAAGTTCTGGGCAAAGTACTCTGAGAAACTTGAAGATGAAGGAGAGATCACTTTGAGGAATAGAGAAAAGGAGGAAGCCTAGAAAACTTAATGGAGAAGGAAAGGTTGAAGCAGAAAAACATTTCAAGAATGGAGGGGGGCAGGGAGGGAATGTGGTGGGGGAAGCTCAAAGTCATGGAGATGGGAGAGTAGAGGACCAAGAATAGTGTAAGAGGGTTTGACCAGAATACAGAATTACTGAAGGAGAGTGGTATGAGACAAAGCTGGAAAAACAGATTGAAGCTAAATTGTGGAAGGCTTAAAATGCCACCCCCTGGAATTTATATTTTATTAAATAAACAAAGGGGAGCCACTGAATGTTTAAGCAAAGAAAAGGCAACAGCAGTAAAATAGGTTATTCAGGCAGTAAAACCGAGGATAGAATGGAGAATGGATAGACTGGAAGCAAAAAGATCAGTTGGGAGCCTAGGCAAGAAGAAACGAAGGCCTGATCCAGGATAATAAAATCAGGACAAGTATTTATTAAATTCTTACTATGTGCCAAGAACTGTCTAAACTTTAGTGATACAAAGAGAAACAAGAAATAGTGTCTGTTCTTGAGCTTACCTTCTAATGGGGCACAAAGTTGTTCATAATTCCTGGTTTCATTAAACACTTTCATTAAAATTTCTTTAACACGGGTTTACTCTGGAAAAATGTGATCAGTAATGTTTTAAAAGAGTTGATAGTGAAGGTAGAGGCAGATACTTGCACAGGAGAATAAAGGATGGCTAATCTAGATCCTTCCTCAAATTGAGGTTCACCCATAGAAGACGAGAGCTGCAAGGGTGGAGGGAGAAGGCAGCTGAAGGAGTGTGAGCAGGGAACAAGAGATAAATGGAAGAGATAGTTAAGAAAGAACTAACAGAAATTGGAAGCTAATTGGATATGGAAGATGAAGGAGAGGGAAGAGTTAAGGATGTCTTCAAGTATGGGGTGACTAGGATGTTGGTTCTCCAAAGTGAGGAAAGTACTTTGTACAATATAAAGCACCCTACAATAACTAAAAATTATCCCACCCAATCTGCCACATTAGACCCATTATTTAGTATCTCCAGAATTTGGACTGACTCTAAGGAAGAAGTTCTTAACTTTTTTAATATGTATCAATGACGTCTTTCATGATCTGGTAATGCCTGTCATCTCAGAATAATGTTATTGGTTTTTTAAGTTCATAATTGAAGAAAATGCTAAATTTTAGTTAGAGGTTAGTAAAAAAAATCACACTTAAGCTCACAAACTCTGTCAAGGGTCCCAGGTTAAAGACCCCAGCTTTACTGTTCTGAAGCTTTCTGGGAGTCCAAAGAGGTCTAGACCCATCAGACTTTTTAATTTTATGTGGGAATAGAAATAAATTACAGTCTCAAAATTTGTTCCCAAAATAAAAGACTCCTAAGAAGTTGTCTTGGTTCTGGCGTCTTCTGTCAATGCCAGTCTATTCAATGAAAATCTTCAAGTGCTCATGAAAGGTCCAATTAAATTCTGCCTTCTAGCTCAAAGGTTCAGACTCATGCAATAGAACAAGAACACTGAGATGGTTCAGAATCAACCATCCAATATTTAAGAGAGGATATCCTTAAGCAAGTAAATTTTGTGCCCAATTCAAAGACCAGTATTGGATGGATGTATTCTTAATTTTTAAAAGAATACAAATAATTAGTTCACTCATTTTTGATATTATTAAAAAAAATACATGCTACAGCTTTACCTTAGGCTATCTTCCTGCATTGAAACTCTCATCCCTCCATTCTACATTGAGGTCTCTCATGGTTTACAGAAAAATCTCAGGCTAACTACCCTTTCCATTTGCTAAGACAAAGTAAATAAGATTTTTTACAATGACAAACTATTGACTCATTCTAAAAGTTCTTCCTCAAAAAGATCCAAAGTTGGGACCATAGAGGAATTTCTATGGACTTAATTGTTAATCTAATATGAATATAAAACTTATTTAAAAATGAAACTGACTGAACTTAAAATTCTACTTGGTTGCCTCCAAATTTTTATGTGAAAAGTTTTGTTTTTTTAAATAAAAATCTTTTTAGCATCTTTTCCCTCTCTGTGATGAGCAGAATATATTCAGTCTTTTGAAAATTAAGGGAATGAACAAAATACATTAATATTATTCTTATCAGCATCAATTAGAGAAGTAAAAATGCTAGGTAAATTTCTAAACCTTTATGGCTGAGCTATTCCCCATTCTTGTTAATAATCACAAGATGTTTGGCCCCTAATACTGAAGGAAAATGCTGTGACCCTCCCCAAAGGCTTGCCATCTCAGTTGAAATAAATTTCAGACAGAACACACACAGTGGGAAAAATGACTTTTGTCACTTTGGAGTACCAGGCGGAAAAAAAAAAAGATGTGAGAATTCTGGCACTCCAAAATTTATTTCCTACTCACATAGAGTTCAGCTATGGATCTAGTATTTTCAATGGAATTTAGTGACATGACAAGTGTAGAGGCCTAAGCAACAATTTTCCTCTTGCTTATGATTTCTGAAGTTTAACAAGCATTTATGAGGTGCCTATTGTGAGCTGAGGAGGATATAAAAGTAGAAAAAAGCAATGTGCCTGCCACCCTGGAGCTTACCCTCTAACTGGAGAAACCAAGAGCATGTATACAAAAACTGAAATGAGTATGTAACTGTAATAAAAACATGAACTTTGAAGGAGTAGCTAGGTGGCACAGTAAATAGAGCACCAGCCCAGGAGTCAGGAAGACCTGAGTTCAAATCTGGCCTCAGACACTTAACACTTACTAGCCGTGTGACCTTGGGCAAGTCACTTAACCTCAGTTGCCCTGCCTTCCCCCCTCCAAAAAGACCAAAAAAATAAAATGACCTTTGCCATGGCAGTAGAAATTTGCACAAAGGAAGCCAGCTTTGCCCCTCTACCTCCAGTGTTTCTAGTCTCTTTTTTCAGCTTATCTGAGACTTGAATCAGTTTGTAAGACCTGAAGCTGGAGGGAGAAGGGGAAGACCAGAATTAAAGGAAGAGGAGAAAAGGAAGCAGAAAGGTTCAGAGAGTTCCGTTACCCTAATGTGGGCTGAGAAAACAAGTAAAATAGAACTAAGGAATTTTGGCAGAGAAAAGAGAGTTGGAGATCTTGGTGGCCACCTGTAAAATAATAATCATGGATAATAATAGCACTTACCTCCCTACCTCTCCAGGTGGTTGTAAGGAATAGAGGAGATATTTGCAAAATGTTCAGCTTGTGCCTGGCACACAGTAGGAACTCAAGAAACGTTGGTTCCCTTGCTTTTTAGGACCTTTGTTGTCCAGCTCCATGGACATAAATTCCTGCAGCTGGCCCGTTTGTGCTCCTGAACTCTATCTCCTGGGTTGGTTATTTTAACTTTAATCCTAGACTTGACTCCTCATCCGCTGGATGCAAATTACTGTTCACTAGATTACTGGTCCACTTACTTATAATGCCTCCAGATTAACTTTCTCTTTTGGACTTTCCCATCCCTTACCACCAAACTCTCAAGACAGGCAAGCTGGAGAGGCAATGACCAAAGGGAAAACCAGGAAGGAGGGTTCAGCAAAGAGGTTGTCTGGCTAGCACCTGCCCAGACACAAAAAGAGAGAGGAGGAATGAAGTGGATGGTCTGAACACTGCCTCAAAAACCTGGGTTGTGTTCCAAGCATTTTTTTTTTTTTAGGACAAAAGGTGAAATCAAATGTCAACTACCAGAACTTAAGCACCCCATTCTACTCTCAGCTACAAATGTTTCTCTGAAATGAATGCAAATTAAGGTATTGTTAGACCTCAAATACAGGGGGTGTACAGGTCTAGATTGGTCAGTGGTTAGGAGAAACCCATTATCTCATTTTCTCTGACTAAGAGATCCCTAGAAATAGAGAAAAAAAGTTAATTGACTCAATTATCCATGACCTTGGTCCGTCCTCCTCAGGTCTGATGATGTCTAGAGAAAGTCTGTGGCAGGAAGAAGGGAGTGAGTGCTTAGACTCAAATTGACTTCCAAATCTCACCTGACACATTTATTAGTTTAGCTATGTGACCCTAGACATGTCAATTAACTTTTTTTGATCCTCACTTCCTTCACCTGTAAAAGTGAAAAAATCTGAAGTATGAAATAGTACACATAAAAGCACTTCGCAAATTTTCAAATGCTATCTAAATTGCAGTTATTACTGTTGCTGCTGTTATTCTTTCATCTAGTTAGTAGATGAGTAACACCACCAGGGTGTGGTGGAATAAAGTCAACATACCTGGTTCAAATACCTGCTCTGATTTTTACTAGCTGTATGACCTTGGGCAAGTCATTTCAATTTTCTAGGCCTCCAATTTCTCAACTATAAAATGAAGAGGCTGGACTCAGGGGTGGGGAACCTGCAGCCCAGAGGTCATATGTGGCGCTCTAGGTCCTCAAGTGTGGCCTTTTGGCTGAGTCCAAGTTTTACAGAACAAATCATTTTATTAAGGGGATTTGTTCTGTGAAGTTTGGATTTAGTCAAAGGGCCGCACTTGAGGACCTAGAGGGCCACATATGACCTTGAGGCTGCAGGTTCCCCACCCCTGAACTAGGTGATCTAAATATTCTATAACTATCCCTGATAAAGTCAGAAAGATAAAGCTATTTCTAAAATACTGCTAAATGGGAATTCAGGGCCTAACTCTAAAACCCTTTAAAGGCAGTGAAGATCAGAGAATCACAGATTTAGAGCTGAAAGAGGACTTAGAGGTTGCCTAATCTAAGATATCAGGGACAGGTAGGTGGCCAAATCGATAAAGCACTGGGCCTACAATCAGGAAGACCTGAGTTCAAATGTAGCCTCAGACACTTCCTAGCTGTGTAACCCTGAGCAAGTCACAGAACCCTGTTTCCCTCAGTTTCTTCATCTGTAAAATGACCTGGAGAAGGAAATGGCAAACCACTCCAGTATCTTTGCCAAGAAAACCCCAAATGATGTTGAGAGAGTGAGACACAAGACTTACCTTAAAGAGGATGACACTGAGGCCCAGAAAGGCTAAGAACTTGCCCAGGGGGACACAAGTAGTAAGCAGAAAAGTCAGGACTGGAGACCAAGCCCTCTGACTCCAATCCGACACGTTTCCCAGGATGCCATGCTTGCCCCAGGGCCTGTCAGGTCAGCTTATTAGAGAGGTAATTCTACCATCAGGATTTTACAGTTGGGTCTTCTAAGGAATCCAATTAAAACACAAATATCTTTTCTTCCCACAATTAACTCCTTAGGAAGGAACAGGTGACAGCTAGCGTCAGCAAGGCCCAGCACGATAGGCCTTAAAGGGGCCTAGTACAAGGCAGTGGAGGCACCCACTTCACCATTTTGCCTCGGGCCAGCCCTGGGGGCAGCTGAGGTGATGGGAAAAGCTGATTAGGAGATAAACTGGAGGGAAGTTTGGACATAGCTGAAGAGCCTTTGAAACTTGATCAAGCCGGACAATGGGAAACACCTCCAGGGCTAAAATGGACATAAGGCAACTATGCCAGGAGACACTCAGGTCATGCAAATAATAAATCCTTAGATCCACTTGGGAGTTAACTATACAGTCTCACAGATGCATAAGAACGTTCTAGGATAATGGCAACTACTATAATTCTGCTGAAGCTGCATTTTGGCCTCTCCCTCTCCAAGTCAGGTTTAATGAATAAGCAAATAAGGTGACAGAATCCTTGCCAATTATGTGGAGCCATAAGGCTCATTGTCATTCCTTCTCCTGCCAAGGGCAAGAAGACCTGTTCTCCAGGACTAATAGCCAGCCCCAGCATCTCTCTATCCAATTGCCAGTTCATACAAGAACATACCCAGGAGGAGTAATGAGGCCTTATAAGTGACTATCCTTCCTTTTGAATACATATAGCTCAAACTTACTATATTGATTGGGTTGGACACTAATCTTCTACAGAACCAGCAGCTTCAAATTTGGGTATTTTTTAGGAAAGCATACATCGTATGTTAGTGATACTGATAACATATTGCAGCAGTATCTAGCAAATAATGTAAAAAAAAAAATCCTGAAAAAAAAGAAGAAGAAGGAAGTCAATTTCAGGAGTTGCAAGAATGGAGGTTTTCGCTCCATGGGGTACTTCCTACACCCCTTCTCTAATGAATTCCAGAAACAACTCTGACCCCATCTGCTTGTTGACATTTTCCCTAAATTACCCCAGGTAAGAGGGACCCCACCTCCAACAACCAAGGCCCCTCCCCCCATGCACTTGGATCATTCTCCCCTATATCTAAGGTTTTATTCAATAAATATTTATCAAGCACAGACCACAGACAAGTCTTCTCTCCCTCACCCCCATTAAAATGTAAACTCATTCATAGGCTGGTGGACTTTAGATCTGGGAGGGGCAATGGAGGTCATCTATTCCAGATGCCTTATTTTACAAAGGGGGAAACTAAGGCCTAAGGGGTTAAGTGGCCTGCCCAAGACCACACAGATATTACATAGTAGAGCCAAGATTTGGAGCCTGTTCTCTTTTCATGGTGTCTCCTCCCTTAAGACCAAGTTCTATGTCCATTTATCTTTGTATCCCTAGCACCTACCTACCTCACTGTTTTACACACAATGATGTTTAATAAATACCAGATGTTTCAATGACTTTATGAGTTTCCAAGGAGGGAAGGAATTCCTGTGGTCAGGGGAAGGGCAGAAAAGGGAGGTTCCTGAGTTGAGTAAGAAGGGCAAAGTTTTGAAAGTGCCACCAAAGTATTTCCATTAACAGCTGACATACTACAAGTTTGACCAGAGTTTCAACCTGCTCCTTCCTAAAGTTTTCATGTAACTATATTGGAGAATCTTCTCATGAAACTATATAGCCAGTGAGAGAAAAGGATTCCTTTAACATCCTCTCTTGAGCCATCTTGGCTCTAGTATATCTTACTACGAAAAATAAAGGTTTACATCCTTGTTAACTTTTACTTAGGCATCATAGAGCCAGAGCCAGAAGGAACCTTGAAGGTCATCTTATCTAACATCCTTCATAAAGAAACTGAGGCCCAGGAAGGTCAAATGATTTGCATTAATCCAGTTTTTGATTTCATGGGTAACTAAAAAAAATTTTTTTCATAACCTCTAAATTTCCCTCTTCAATTGTGCTTTAACAAACCCATTTTCTTCCTGCTGTGATGACAAAATTATTTAAGGCTAATTAGAGGAATTTTAAACCTATATATGCATACATACATATGTATATATCTCCCATTGCTGGATTATATTCTCCTTATCCCCTATCATAGGTTCCCAGATTGGGAGATATCACCCCCAGGCAGGTGCTGGAACTATGGGGGATGGGAGGAAAGTGGTAGCCTCGGGTGCAATTGGGGGGGCATTGAATAAACACAAGGGGGAAATAGAAGCATAAAGAAAGAAAAGAATTTTGAAAAACTTCTCATACATGCTTCATGTGTTGTGTAACGGTGTTAAAGTTGTAGTGATTGCATTATTTTTCAAATAAACACACAAAATACAAGTCATAACCAATTAGTGGTCAAATCCAGCAACAGGTCTTAACAAGCAAGTGTTGGCAGGCAAGTCTTGTCATACCTTGTCAGGAAGTCCAGCATGCATTGGCAGGAATATGTGCAGGTAATGACTTGTTTAAAATATGATACTATATGGTTACATGACGAAATATTGTATCATCAATATTTCAAAGATGCATCATTTAGGAAAAAAATCTTCATATGTTTTTGAAATGATGAATTTTTTTAAACACACCAAAGGTTTAAAGAAATTAGATTTCTAGAGGGATGCTGAGTAGTTTTTTTAAAAAGGGGGTGATAGGTCAAATAAGTTTGGGAACCTCTATCCTACTTTCTGAATGAAACTACAGTCTCCTCCACTGGCCTCATATTCCACATATTTTGGATTCTGTGATTACAATGGGATAGGTTACCAAAGCAGCTACCTATTCAGAAAAGAACAAATCCTAAACCCCAAAGAGCATCACAATTTGAAAGTGTGGGAGATGAAGAAAAAGTAACACCTCAAATATTCTACTTTTAACTATAATCTTAACTATGACAAAAATTAGGGTACAGGTCAGGCAGGGAGAAAATGAAACTTCATTAGGTTAAGACTAGTTGTTTCTGGTAAATGTTTAACAACTGCTTCTCCAGTTGAAAAAAAATATACTTTAGGACAGTTTTACATTTAATCTTCATTTTTAATATTCTCTCCATCACTTTCTTAAGTCAGGACAATCAACGAAACAATCAATCAAACCCTTATCTGAAGCATTTGGCAATTTCTGAGGTGTAAAGGCTCATGTGGAAAATTTAACAATCCACTCTCCTGAGGCTGTAATAGCTGGCTCCAACCAGCTCATCCCCAGTGAAGACCTTTATCCCAGAATGCAGAATGCCTGGAGAAAATAGAAGTGAAAAGAATAAAGACTTGGGGGGAGGAGAGGAGATATAATCTCCTAGAATATAGTTGGAACAAATACTATGTGGTTCTACTCTATTTTCTATTAGAACAATTATTTTTGTGTCACCAGTTCCTTGGAAATACTCTGTATTTAGATCAAGTAGATCAGCATATTATGTTGCCAAGATATTTGTTGCATAAAATATTGCTCTGTCAAGGGTGACAATCAAAGGAAATGGGGACAAAAAAAAATGTGGATATAGATGAAACATCATGTTTGGATTACTCAGTCAGAAGAAGGGAGTTAAAGCTAAATGCTTGTGTAGTTAGTTGTCTCATGCTACATAGTTATCTTCATTTAAAGCTTTCTTTGAAGAAACTGAAAGGTGAATGAAGTCTGATATTCCTGAAATATTAACAGTCTGAAAACTAAATGCTTGTAAATAGTTTGGAAAACAACTGAAGGAGAGGGAAATGGACAGGTAGATGGTGCCGTGGACAAAATGTCAAAGAAAGGATTTGAATCCAGGTCTTGATGATCCCATGGCTAGCACTATTATTCCATACTGTCTCCTGCACACATTACACCACGTAAAACCGAAGAGTTGAGATTACACAACAAAACTAAGATCTCCTGGTTGCCATTATATGCTTCTGTGCCCCATCCCAGCTTATTTCTAAATACAACTTATTTCTAAATGCTTTATAATGAATCTAATCAGCTGTCATTTTATCCAGCTTCTAGCAGGTCACTGTAATTTTTCTTCTTCTTTTTCCTTTCTCCAGCAATCAGTTAGCAAGTATTTATTTTTCTTGTTGTTCAGTCATTTTTCAGTCATGTCCAACTCTTTGTGACTCCATTTGGGGTTTTCTTGACAAAGATACTGGAATGGTTTGCCATTTCCTTCTCCAGCTCATATTACAGATGAGGAAACTGAGGCAGAGTCAAGTGACTTGTCCAGTGTTACAAAGTTAGGAAGTATCTTAGGTTGAATTTGCTCTCAGATCTTGCTGGCTTCAGGCCCAGTGTTCTATTCACCATGCCACCCAGCTGTACCTAAAATGTGCCTGGCATGGAAGATGCACATTAGGATCAGAAGATCATGGATGAAGAGTTGGAAGGAACCTCAGAAGTTAACAAATCCAATGCCTTCATTTTACAGTTGGAAAAAAAACTAAGGTCTAGTTAAGTTAAGTGACTTGGCCAAGATCATACAGACAGTGTCAGATGCAGGATCTGAAACTAGATTCCTCTGACCTCAAAGCCAGTTTACCTTTCAGCTATAACACTGTCTCAAAAAAAAAAAAGAAAAGAAAAAGAGGTTGGACTGTATGACCTATAAGGTGTCTTCTAATTATAGACTTCTATGACTAACTATTTGGCAACATTTTTGTTAATGTCTAACTCTTCCTGACCTCATTTGGGGCTTTCTTGGGCAAAGATACTGGGGTGCTTTGCCATTCCCTTCTCCAGCTCATTTTACAGATGAGGAAATTGAGGTAAACTGGATTAAGTGACTTGCTCAGGGTCACATAACTAGTAAGTACCTGAGGCCCGATTTGAACTCAGAAAGATGAGTCTTCCAGGAGTTCCTAACTGTGTAACGCTGGAAGACTCTAAGACTTCCTGGAAGTCTTCTATTCACTGAGCCACCTGGCTCCCTATAAGGCAATATAATATGATGGAAAGAACACTAACTAGGAACCAGGTGACTTGGGTTGTACCATCCAGCTCTGACATTCTTTAATGATAGACAGACAGATAGACAGATGATAAACAGATAGATATAGACATAGATGATAGATATATGATAAAGATAGATGATAGATAGATAGGTATACATAGATAGATATGAATTTTTATCTACAACTATATCCACATGTAATATATGTAGATTATATGTAGATAGATAAATATGTTCTTTATGCCCAGGCTCATCCCCTACCCTTCATTAACATAACTAAATTTAATGAAATATATTCCTTTGAAGCCACACCTCTCCCGTCTGCCTCTCACTATAGCACTAATTCATTCATTTAATCTGTACTCTGGGCTCCATTCAATCTAGCCTATAGTCAGACGCCAGTCTGTTTTCCCAGTGCTGATGCTTCCTTCCTGTATGACATTGGCAAAGTTACTTCACCTCTGTCAAATGCCTCTGATGTCCCTTCCAGCTCTAGATAACAGGATACTATGATCCCTTTTCCAAGCTTTTTCTCCTACTTCTGGAAATTTCTTTCCTCTATCTCTACCTATTGAAATCCTACTCCTTAAAACCTTGAATCAAATGTCACCTCCTTCATTATCAAGTCAAGACAACAAGCATTTATGAAGCACCTACTATGTGCCAGGAAGTGTTTAAACCCTGGGAATACAACGAAAAACAAAAAGTAATCTCTTCTCTTAAGGAGCTCACAATCTAATGGGGAGGCAACATGCAAACAACTGTGTACAAGGAGAGAGAGAGAGAGAGAGAGTGTGTGTGTGTGTGTGTGTGTGTGTGTGTGTGTGTGTGTGTGTGTGTGTAATAATTTGGAGGTAAACTCAGAGGGAAGCACTAGCAGTGGAGAGGGAACCAGCAAAGTCCACTTGAAGAAAGTAGGATTTTAACAGAGAAATGAAGGAAGACAGAAGGTAGAGAGTGTTCTAGGCAAGGGGGACAGTCAGAGAAAGTACAAGCAGACAGGAGATGAAATGTCTTGCATGAGAAACAGCAAAGAAGCCTGGGGGGGAGTAAGGTGAAAAAAGATTAGAAAGGTAGGAAGGGGCCAGTTTATAAAAGGCTTTAAAAACCAGAGGGTGTTATATTTTATTCTGGAGGTAATAGGGAGCCAGTCACAGGAATTATTGAAGAGTGAGAGTGACATGGTCTGAGCTTTAGGCAGGACTTGAGGCAGAAAGAGCAACAAGCAATGAAATATATACAGTATTAACATGATGAGGACCCATACCAGAGTGATGTCAGTGAGAGAAGAGAGAAGTGGCTGCATATGAGAGATTTCACAAAAGTAGAATTGACAGGACTTGGCAACAGATTGGATAAGGAGGGTGAGAGGGAGTGAGATCTCATCTAGGTTAAAAAGCCTGGGTAACTAGTAGAATCCATATTAATAAGGAAGTCAAGAAGAGGGAAGGGTTGGAGATCATGAGTTCAGGACTGGCCATGTCAACTTTAAGATGTCTATGGGACAACCAATATGAATATCCTTATAGGATTATGGTGGGAGATACAAGACTGCAGGTCAGCAGAGAAGACAGAATCATCTGCATAAACATGGCAGTTGAATGCATGGGACCTAATGAGATCACCAAATGAAATAATATAGAGGGACAAAAGAAAAGGGCCCAAGGCAAAATCTTGGAGGCCACTCACAATTAACGGGAGCAACTTAGAAAGGATACAGCAAGGACATATTTATTATGCACTAATTGTTCCTATCATACTTCCATGTATGTGTCATATGCTCTAGAGGGCAGGGATGGCTGCTTCCACCTCATGCCATCTCTGAAAACAGCAGGTATTTAATAAATGTCTTCAGACTTGAACTTTAGTATTGTGTTTTTCCCTTGACATCAAAACTATACAGTGTATCCCATAATAGGCACAGACTACTTTTGAAAGCTCTCATTACAGACTGACACCCAGAGATAAGTGGCTTTAAAATGTCAGCAACAACCCCACACACTTCATTGCTTGTACCTTTAAAAAGCCACCATTCATTGATTCCCTTCTCATCTGAAATAATTCTGTAGCCCCCATAGACCTTCGTATTAGCTATTCAACTGCTAATAAAACACCATTCTACAACCCATTATAAATACTCTCACTCTAAAATCCTTAGCTCCCAGAATTCTCCCATCAACATATAACTGTGTTTATAAGTTTAAATAGGAAAGTATAAGCCCTCACAGAGGTCTTTTCCTCTACTCTTCACTAGGAAGTCATAATGGCAGACTTGGTCACTACTCAGGGGCCAATTTTTACAGACTTAGTCTTGTGATTTCTTTTTTTGAACCAGACCTATGATTTCATCCCTATGGAGAGTTTCCAGTATGGGCAACTTCCTCCACCAAGGAAGATCAGTCTGTGGGGCAGCCAGGTGACTCAGCAAGTAAGAGCACCGGCTCCAGTGTTGGGATGACCTGGGGATCAAATCCGGGCTCAGATACTTAGCACCACACCCAGAAATAACTGGCTGTGTAACCTTGAGCAAGTTACTTAACCCCGATTGCTTTAATAAAAAAAAAAAAAAGGAAGATCAGTCCTTAGATATAACTAGTATTGTTAGAGAAAGTTATTTGGGGTATTAAAAAATTAAATGAGAGTATAAGAGACAAGATTTACTTGAAGCCAGACCTTCCTGACTTCAAACATGGCTTTCTATCCATTCATGGCCTTTTATAATCACTCATACTTGAATTATTTTCATTAAATTTTAAAAGAATAAAACTTATAACTAAGCTGGAAACTAAAATTCAAAGTAAAAAAAATATAACATCACTGTCAAATCAGATACCTACTATAGGTCAAACATCTAGTAAATGGATTTACTAATTATTGGTTTCTTTTTGTTGTTGTTTTTTGGAGGGCAGTTGGGGTTAAGTGACTTGCCCAAGGTCACATGGCTAGCTTTTTGTGTGTGTGTTAAGTGTCTGAGGCCAGATTTGAACTCAGGTCCTCCTGACTCCAGGGCCGGGGCTCTATTCACTGAGCCACCTAGCCACTCCATCATTATTGGTTTCTTAAAATTTGGTTGAGTTAAAATGGAAGAATTGGGACATTTGTGAGATGCATATAGGAGGACCCTCAGAAAAAGAAAATTATTAAAAATTCTTTCATAACCTTATACCCAATTATATTATGCCTGACATAATGAAATAAGTGCCCAACAATGTTCAATCAGAAAGCACCTCTAATAGAATAGGTCCTTTGTTGGGTCAGCTTCAATGACTAACTAGTCTAGACAATAGACATACTTAATTAAGGCTAAACAATACCACATCATACTATTTTCAAATCTGTTTACCAAAACTGGTTGGCAGTGAGAGAGTCTATGTCAACTTAAAAACTAAATCTTAATTAAGAAAATTTAAAAAAAAAAATATTAGGACGTGGATAAGAGATATTATTAAACATGCTTCAAAATTAAAGGTTTTAAAAATATTATTCTTAATGCTTTTTCCATAGAAATCACAAATAAATGCAAATGTTAATTAATTATCTCACATACTTAGTAAAGTAGAAATGGAGAAGGAAGAAATGATAAAAAAAGAAACAAAACTTTTTCCTAGGATGGGGATCCCAGATCTTTTCATGGTAAGAAACCACTATGTATTAGGGTGGGGAAAAGATTTTTTAAAAACAACACAGTGTTAGGGGATGGAAAAAATACCAAAATGTTGGGCAAGCTGATGGGAGTACCTGTGATTGTGTTTTATTTTGGGAAGGGGAGGAGGGAAGAAAGGATCTGGGAGACAGTATCCTCTTTATGAAATAGCAAGTCAAGTACTTATTGAGGCAAGGGAGTAGTAGCATGTAGGCTTCTGACATCCTCCTAGCATTTAAAACTCTAAGAGGCAGAGAGCTTCCCGACTCCTCTCCACAGCTCACTGCTAGAAAGGTCTTTGAAAGTGGAAAACTGTCAGTTCATCTCTACTGCTTCAACTGGGCCCCCAGTCCTAGGAGATACTGCTGCCAAAATCTGCTGACCCAACAATTCCATCATCCTTTTAAGCCCTAAGGGGAACTACTCAATTTAAAGCTAAACATCAGAAAACAAAGCCTATCTTATAGGACTTACATGGTATCAGGTGGTTACAGAAGAGTCCTTTGACTGGCTATATTTTCACCCACAAGGCAAATGTTGCTAGGCCTATTCCCAATGTTAGATGCTCATGTTAGAAGGGAATATCGGCTTCTCTCTCTCCTTCCTACTTACTATCCCCAGTATGAAAGGGCTTTTACTCTCTCTTCCTGACCATGTCACCATTTGTGGTATACCACTTTGTAGCACTTGGCTCTCATAAGGAGAGGGGAAAAAATGTAGCTGTCAAGGATTTGGATTGTTGAAATTTCTGGTATACAAAACTGGAGAAATTCCAGTAAAACTACTGGCAAAGGGTCCTTTAAGTATAACTCCAATCCTCTAGCTCCTGTAACCAAAACATATGGTGAGACACAGGAACTGGAGTACATTCACTTTTAGCTTGCTCCTTCAGAAGCCCAGGCCAAAAAAAAAAAAACCTGGAAAAGGGAAAATGGTTGGGGGAGGGGAAAAGAGACTTAATGGAAGTCTCAGAGGAATGAGACAAAGTGTTCTGCCTACACTCTTTTTCCAAAACTCAGAGAAGTGATGTAAAAGACCAGAGCTGGTGAGAGGCAGCATAGACTCATTTTTACAACAAATCTTGAAGCTCCTCCCCACCATGAGTTACTTGTCCTTAAATGTGTCAGTATTATAGCTGACTGGCTTTATATGTTTTTCCTCCCCAAGAATAAACATTTATGGTCACAATACTTCCCCAATGAACATTTCATTCCTGTTTCTAAGCTTTAAGGAACCAATATTTAATATAAGATTTTAATATGTCCTTAGACAAAGACTGACTATATTTTGAGTTAGTTTCATGTATACCTTTCAACTAAAGTTTGATTTTGATAAGTAACATGGAAGACTATGCCAAGAGTATAAACTCTGGTAGGTCCCTCAAGTCAAAGAGGCTTCAGGTGTACCATTTATGTTGTCAAAGGACTAGCTTAATTCAGAGTTTTTTCACCACAGGAGCTGACTGCCACATCTCATCAGAGCAGTTTACGAAATTGTAGGGGGTCCAATGTGCACCAGCATGGATTAGAATCATGGATCCTTGAAGTACTCAGGTATACAAATTTTGTCAAAAGAAGGGAGAAGGAAAGGCATTCTGTATAGAAAATGTACCAATAAGAAAACCCACAATGAAGCAAAGAAAAGATGGACAATTCTCAACCTGAGTGTTATTTATCATACAGTTTTTCTTGAAATGAAAATGTAGTTATAGATTTTGAATCCTCACTTATGCTCTGCAATGTACACAACATGCTCTTTTTCTAACTTTATATTTAAGCTCCAATATTTAAGTTTGTGATATGTTTTTGTTTCTATTTTCTATTTGTGTTCTGGCATTCTAGTCTAAAAATTTTGAAAAAGAAAAAAACGGTGATGATAGAGGTAATCTGCTTTGATTAGAGAGGGATTTTTGATTCTGACCCTTCTGATATTAATAATCACTAAGTTTATAAAATGAAATCTTGATAATATAATTTATTTGCATGTAGAACTGGCTAGCTGGTCTTATAGAAAGGTTAACAATAGAAAAAAAAAGAAAATGTACGAATAAAAACATGAAAACTACCTCCTCCAGACAGTTTTTGTTTAAAATTCAGTTGCAAAATGAAATTTTTTAAAAAGTGTCTTAAGTGCTAACGATGTTCCAGGAACAATAATAAGTTCTGGGAATACAAGTACAAGCAAGCAAGCCCATCCCTGCCTTCAAGAAACTTACACTCCAATGGAGGGAGAAGATACATATAGGAGAGTAAGAACTGGAGGGCGAGCAGGGTATAAGTAAGGTTGAATGATGTATTAAAAGGACAGGAAGTGGTGTGTTGGGCCACTGGGTAAAATTAAGGATGAAGTTCAGGTTTCTAGGGACAGGAATCTTTGTACCAGTGGGAAAAGGCTGAGATGCAGATAACATGACTTGGAAAAGCTGGAAAGAACTTAATCTATAATAATACTATAATATTTTATCCAAAAACAAAACCCACTGGCCTTCAAACAACTATAATAATTCTCTCTCTCTTTTAATAATCGAACTTTGCAGACAGAAACATGGGAAAATTTTTTAAATTTCACAACTTTCAAGTTTCCAGTAAAAGCTTCAATAAAATATGACCTCTTTACTGTCTAATGAATTTGCAGATACTGGATTAAATTTTTCAGATGTCAAAATAACATCTGATCTACAGTGGGAAAATCAGAATATACCAGTGGCATATTGAACAGCCTCCAGTCAAATGATAAATTAACATCACAGGCTATTTCTAATGATATGAAATATCTGAGGAAGGAAATATTTTTCTCTTTCATGATAGAACTAAATTCCTAGTTTTTTAAAAATAATTTTAGAATTTCAAAAATTGTACCTGATACCTTACCAACTGAAAGGAGCTTAGCAAAGAGCTATGGCTTATTTCCTTTCATTCCCCTTGCTTCTCCACAGGAAATATTAAACTAAGAGATACTTAAGTTGAGAGGCAGCTTGGGGCAGTGGAAAGAATGCTGTCTATGCAATCAGAGGCACTGGGTTCAAATGATGATGTTGCCACTCCTGCATGAACTTGGGCAAGTCACAACCTTTCTGGGGCTCCAAGTTTCTTTTCTATAAAGTGATGACTATGCCTTCAATGACCTCAAGATCCAATTCTGTCAATAATCCATGAAATTGCCAGATTTCCTATGAAATAAACTCATTTAATATGGCAAACTCACCAGGAGGACAAGATTATTATTTTAAAATAATTATACTTCTCAGGAGGTTTGTGTGCTCTGTGGGGATAGTCCTGCAGCATCTAGTTGCTGTCTGTTCATTTGCCACTGTTATGTCCCAACCATGCTTCACACTTCACTCCTTACTTTGGGACCATTATCTTCCCCAAGTTTCTTACCCACTAATCAAAATGAAGAAAGTTGACGAGGAAGATACTTTGGTTGAGTTGCCAAAGCTAATGATGCCCTGTACTATTAACTCCCATAATTCAAAAGCATTTCTGGTGCCCAGGTGAAGTGGACAGAAATTATACTTCAAAAAATTTTTCATTTTAACTTTATTGATTTGGGAACAGATAATAAAGAAGATATCAGTAATGGAAGAACTCAGGAAATAAGAGGCATTAGAAGCAAAGAGAACCATCATAATAGAACAGGAGGTAATATAGTACAATGGAAAGAAAGCTGACTTTATATTCAGAGGACCTTGGTTTGAATATTGCCTCAGATATATCCTCTCTGGGCCTCAGTTACCTTGTCTGTAAAATGAGGGGACTGGGTTAGTTGATCTGCAAGCTTCCTTCTAGCTCCAAATTTCTGTTCCTGTGACCTACTCCCCAATGCCATACCCTAACACCATTATTATGCCAACCCATATTTGTCTGCCTCCTTGTAGTTCTAACATTATTCATTCTATTTCCTAACTCACCACATTTTAACTGACTGTCCCCTAAGCCTGAATTCCCTTCCTCCTCATTTCCACCTACTGGCTTCTTTCAAGGTCATAACACCAATGCAATATTCACAGTGCTCATAGCGGCTATGAATCTGCTGGTATAGGTCTGAATAACAAAGTGTAACAGACTCTCCACATGGAAGACAGAACCAAAACATTTATTCAAACACCAGAAGGCCAAATTCCAACACCAGAAAACCAAATCCATCATAGCAACCAAGAAGTTGGTACACAGTACCAGTGCAGCATGCACCCACATTCCCAAGCCTTCCCTCCGTCAGGCTTTCAAAACAAAATAGGCTCCCTTAAAAACAAATGCCCCTCTCTTACTCCGGCTAGCTGCTTTGCCTCTTCCCTGGCTGCTTCCAGATCTGTTTGTGCTCTCCTCTGCTCCTTCCTGCTCCACCCTTTCAGAAAGCTCCCCCCACCATGCGTTCCATGTGATTACATTTGGCCTATTAAGAACAGGGAAGGTCTTCAAATTACCATTACCATTGCAAAGTCTCATCTAAATCCCACCTTTTATAAGAAGTCTTAAATGATTCCCCTTAAAGCTAGTAGTGCCTTCCCTCACAGACTACTTCCAATTTTTCCTGTCTCATTGGTAGAGATAGTTGTTTGCATACTGCTTTCCCCTTTAGATTGTGCACTCCTTGAAAGCAGGGACTGTTTCTTGCCTTCCTTTGTATTTCCAGTGCTTAGCACAATGCCTGACATATAATAAGTACTTTTTAAATGCTTCTGGACCTAACAGGACAGTCACAGATCTGAAAAACTAAGAAAATGAGCAATCTGTTCTGAAAACTCACCCTAAACAATACTACAGTTTCCTTGGATATGTTATTCTAAGACAAGATATTTTATGCTACAAGAATGAACCAAAAGGCAATTTTAGTCCTTTATAACTCCTTCTTTGTTGCCATGGGAAACTCTAGGGTTTGTGTCTAAAATACTGTCCCTCAACTACTATACTCTCAACTGTCTAAGACCAGTTTTTCTGCCTTTTGGTCTTAACCTCCAACATTTCCTTTCCAGTCCTCTGATGTATACAATCACTTTTTAAACTTCTCTTCCATCTCTTATCATTTAATGAAGACTTCCCCACTAGAATGGGCAGATGAGAACAATCTGTTCCAAGGGCCATGAATTTGACTGAATCTATGAATTCACTGAACACTTAGAGCTTGGCAAGACATGGAAGACATCAAGGTCATCTATTGCATCCCAGGACGTCATTTGTTTGACTTTTGTTCTGCCACTGGAGTTCAATGACTCTGGAAAAGAGAGTGAGGGCTGATGACTTCCTGCAACTCTGTCTCACTTAAATCCAACCCATGGTCAAGATATCACCCCATGATGTCATTGGTCTCCTTGGAAAACAAAGGGCAATGACAAACAATGACACTCCCTGTAACTGCTCAGAATATAAATTAAAGTCAAAGGAACTTCTCTTTGCTGTTTTTAACAAGCCTTATTTCATCAGTGAAGGCCTCTTGGTGAGGAACTTCCTCTGCCCATGCGTATCAGCACTTTCACTGAAACTCTTGAGTGTTGCCTGGATACTGAGGGGTTAGAAAATCCTGCTCAGGGTCACACAGCCCTTATGTGTCATAGGCAAGACTTAAATCTAGGTCTTCCTGACTCCCTCATACAGAAAAGAATACAACAACACAGAAAATGATACAAAGGGATATGCATTCTCATCCCATCAATACCCTTAGATCCCATTCTTGGTCTTGTTTAGGGAAACCAAGTTGCACAGATTACTGCAACCTAGGAATTAGGCTCTATCTAGACCAGGATAGATTATGGGTGGCCATAGACTTAAGATCTGAACAGGTTTTATATTAAGGCAGACAAAGGGAGCTGGAGCATTAAAAAATGTACTAATCTGGGGTGAACAGACCTCAGGCCTTTTTGAATGTACTAATCATAGAAAGGTCAGATAAGGATAAATACAGGGATTGGTAGAATTCCATTGAAGTCTGGGGCTGCCACTCAACTTCAAGGACCATTCTAGCTGTTTCTGCCTACATGTCCTTCCTCATCCCTTTGGGGAAAGGGACCCAAGCTAATAATCCCCCAATCAGCCAGGTTTTTATTTCTTGCTGAATGTATTGTTCATGAAGCCTGTGACAATCCTCAAAGGAGTGCTGATTAGGGATGGGGACAAGAATAGCCCTGATAGTGTCTGTCTTCTCTTTAAAAGGTAGAAAACCCCTTACTCTTAGGCTAGGGATGGGAGTTCCTACTCTGTAAAGGAGTTTGGATGTTGACCACACAATAAGAAAGGATTAACCTCTGTTTGAATTGAGTTTAATCCAATTGTTCCAGATTAAGAAGTGCTTTCTTTTCACCATGGTAACTAGGTAGATTATCAAATCCCCTACCAGAAGAAAAGCCCTTTGAATGAGGGCTTGATTCATACTAGCTGCAGTGAATAGAGTGCCAGGACGAGAAGACTTAACTACCTGGGTTCAAATCCTGCCTCAGACAAGCTGTGTGACCCTGGGCAAGTCACTTAACCCTGTTTGCCTTAGTTTCCTTATATATAAAATGAGCTGGAGAAGGAAATGGAAAAACACTCCAACATCTTTGCCAAGAAAATTCCATATGGGGTCAGCAAGAGCTATACGTGACTGAAAAATGATTGAACAACAATAAATGAAAAAAGTTTGGGAATCAGAGAATATGTGATAAAAGATGGAATGAAATAAATAGTACCACAAAAGTTCTGGGAGAAGAGAAATATATTGTGGGTTAATTTGATTTGTTTTATAATTTTAAAAATAACCTTTCCAGATGCCTTTCAAAGTGGTGAGCAGCTGAGTTACCCTAACAACTTCTCTGAAGAGGTGTTACTTTCTGTCACTTCATTTATGAGACAGCTTTAATCACTATTCAAACAAAACCAAATAAAGAAATAAATAATGTGCTACTATGAGTAGTTAGAAAAAATAGGTGGAAGATGTTACATCTGTTATGGCTGATTTTTTTTAATGTGTTAAAATTTACAGCTTAAGTAAGTTCAGGAAAGGAATGTTTAACAATAATAAATACCTTAGAGGCAGAATATGGAATAATGATAATAGAGGCAGAATGGAGTAACAGCTGGTTTTGGAGTCAGAAAGACCTGGGTTCAAGTTCGGGCTTGATGAATGAATAAAAAAAGCATTTATTGTGTGCCAAATACCAAATACTAAACTGGAGAAAAATACATAAGTCAGCAAACCAGTTTCTGTCCTCAAGGAGTTTATCTTCTAATGGAAAAAAGAGAACACATAAGAGGGAATTAGATGAAAAATAAGTGAGTTTCCACATTCTTTGGAAATGGTCAAAGTGATGGAGAGGCTCAGCTCTGGGTAAACTGAAAATTCAAGACTGGTCTATCAGAGCCAAAGGTCCCAGGGGCAGAGTGAGAAAGGGATAGGGGATATTATCAAAGTGTGTGAGGTATGGTTTGAAAATGGCCCAGAAGTGTTAAGACAAAGCAAAGAAAGCACACCTATGGGGGGAGGCGGGGGGGAGGAAGGAGAGTTCAGGTTCTGGTGGAAGGGAGCTAGAGAAGATGATTAGAGTATAGAGTACATCATTTAGAAAATACTCTCTGTGTGACCATGGCAAGTCACTTAATATCTCAGTGGCCCAGATGACTCTCTAAAACTGTTTTTACAGAAGTTGCTAATCTGCATTGGTGAAAGAAATTCCTTACCCAGAGCTCCTTAAACCAATGAAATAAAGGGTCTGATTGATGATGATGATGATGATGATGATTATAAAGACTAATATATATATATATATATATAGCACTTTAGGATTACAAAGTCTTTAACATATCTGATAACTTTGGATCCATCATCATTGTGATCCCCATTTTATGATGATATAAACTGAAGCTCAAAGACATTTAATGACCTGCCCAAGATAACACAACTAGTTATTGATAGGGTTGAGAATCCAAGCTAGACCTGGTGATTCCAAGTTGAATGTTCTTTCCACCACACCTTGGAACTTACTGATCATCTCCTATGTCTGGAAGCATTCTCCCTCCTCGCCTCTGACTCCTGACATCCCTGGCTTCTTACAAGACTCAACTCAAATGCCATCTTCTGAGAGGCCTTCCCTTCAGCCTTCCCTTGAGCCTCTGAAGCTCCCTTCCTTCTACTTCCTCTGTATCTCATATGTATCTATTTATTTACATGTTGTCTTTCTCATTAGGCTGTAACCTCCTTGAGAGAAGGGGTTATTCTTGTGGTTTTGTCTTTCTTTGTATCTTAGTATGGTATGTGGCTTATAGTACTTGTAGCTTAATATAACAATTATAGTTTAATATGGTATGTAGCATACAGCAAGGGCTTAATAAATACTTGATAACTGTTTATACCATATTGGAAACTCTTTTTCTTTTACTTTTTTACTCAGATTCTTTTGGGGGAAGAGGGTTTAATAGGGGCAACCATCTTCTAATTTTTGCCTAAGAAGACTCAATCTAAGGGGCAACATAGTACAGTAAGAACTTGGACTTGGAATCAGGAATCAAGGGCTTAAATCCCAGTTCTTCTATTTCATGGTAAAATGGAAATAGCACCAAATTCAAGTCTAGAGGACCTTAGTCCAAATTCTGCTTCTGATACTACCTGAGTGACTTTGGACAAGTCACTTAACCTCTCTGAGCCTCAGTTTCCTTATCTGCAAAATGAGGTACAGAAGATGTGAAATGGATGGTCTCTGGATTTTCTGGCTCTCATATGACCAATATTAGAAAGTCACAATATCCCCATCTATAAAATGAGAACTTTGTATTAGAAGATCTCTAAGTCCTTTCAGGTCTAGTGCCATGAATGTCTTGGTAAATGGTAGGTACCATTCCCAAAATGACAAAGCTCAAACCAGAACAGTCCAGAATCTCTGTGTTCCCTAAAACTCTTGTTCTGAGCCATCATAAAATGCCCTGAAGACGCAGTGCTCTGAACCTCATCAGGATTATCATCAGGAATATTGCTGGAGGTAGAGATCAGTACAAGATCCCAAGGGAACAAGATAGAAATCAAGGAGGGCCACAATCACCTCACTCAAAAGCACAATAGGGGGTAGAACCTGATTCTGGAACAAAACCTCAATTCAGAAATTAAGGCTGGGGGGATGAGTAAACTAAAGAAGACACCAACTACTATAAAGAATTAGCATAAATCTAGAGATGCCTAAAATTGACTCTAGAGTGAGAAGTAATACCATAATAACTGAAAATACAGTCTGATAGGAAAAAAATAGATCTTGCTCAAGGACTATGTGTACACCCTGGAGAAAGAAACTGCTAGATTAAAAGATAAAATAAGGGGCAGAGTCAAGATGGCAGAGTAGAAGCAGACCTCCCAGCGGCTCTGGCTTCCACCTTCCCCAATCAATGTAAAAAGGGGACTCTGAACAAACTTTGCATCTGCAGAACCCACAAAATGACACAGAGAAGCTAACCTCCCACTGAGGACAGCCCAGCAGGCTGACAGGAATCAGCCAACGCAGTGCTCTGAGAGCCTAGCCCAGGCCAGCCATGAGCCAGAGGTTTTAGCCCCAGGGCGGGTCTGACCAGCCTCTGGCAGGAGGGACTCCAGATCACTAGCAGCTGTGGCCGTTTCCAGAATTATCAACACACAGATGTGAAGGACAAAGTGAGAGGTCAGTGCACTCTGGACTTTGGGACCCAGTAAGTGGGAGTACATCGGTTTTGCCCCCGGGGGGAGAAGCCACTGAGACGCCTGGCAAAGCCAGCCAGAGCCAAGTGGCAGCTTCAGCTCCTGGCCTGCAGAGTGTAAGGGGACTAAGCAACCAGTCTGAGAGGTAATCACTCTTGCTTTAACCTGCTTGGATCTGGATTGCAGTCTAGGGTGGAGGTCCTGGGGTGTGTGTCCAGCTTGCCAGAGCGTGTGGAGGCCTCAGAGAGGGCACCCAACTAATACCTCCAGCAGCTGAGAAAACCCCAGCCTTTGGGACGAAAGCTCCCCTGTCTGGTGGCAGAGTCCTACTGTGGCAAAAAGCCCAGGGGTCAAGTGACTGAGGGGGCGACATGACCAGGCAAAGAAAACAAAGCAAACAGAAGATTCCAACATTAGACTCCTATTTTGGGGACAAAAAGGAGCAAAGCACGGAACAGGAGGAAGACAGTGACATCAGAACTCCTGCACCAAAAGCTTCAAAGGAAAATATGAGCTGGTTACAGGCCATAGAGAACCTTAAGAAGCAGATAAGAGAAGTGGAGGAAAAATTGGGAAGAGAAATGAGAACGATGCAAGAAAATTATGAAATGAGAGTCAACAGCCTGACTGAGGAAAATCACACCTTAAAAAACAGACTAATTCAAATGGCAAAAGAGTCTCAAAAAGGCAATGAGGAGAAAAATGCCTTAAAAAACTGAATTTGCCAGATGGAAAAAGAATCTCAAAAGCTCATTGAGGAGAATCATTGCTTCAGAACTAGATTGGAGCGGGGGTGGCCAGGTAGCTCAGCGAGTAAGAGCACCAGCTCCAGTATCAGGATGACCTGGGGATCAAATCCGGGTTCAGATACTTAGCACCACACCCAGAAATAACTGGCCGTGTAACCTTGAGCAAGTTACTTAGCCCCAATTGCTTAAAAAAAAAGAAAAAAAAAGAATGAGATTGGAGCAAATGGAAACTAATGACTTTATGAGAAATTGCAATGCTGTTAAACAGATCCAAACAAATGAAAGAATAGAAGGCAATGTGAAATATCTCATGGGAAAAACCAGTGACCTGGAAAATAGATCCAGGAGAGATCATTTAAAAATTATTGGACTACCTGAAAGCCATGATCAAAGTAAGAACCTAGAAATCATCCTCCAGGAAGTTCTCAAAGAAAACTGCCCTGATGTTTTAGAACCAGAGGGCAAAATAAAGGTTGAAAGAATCCACCCATCACCTCCTGAAAAAGATCCCAAAAAGAAAACTAGAAATATTATAGCCAGGTTCCAAAATTCCAAGATCAAGGAGAGAATATTATAAGCAGCCAGGAAGAAACAATTTAAATATTGTGGAAACACAATCAGGATAACCCAGGATCTGGCAGCTTCTACACTGAGGGATCGAAGGGCTTGGAATATGATATTCCGGAGGTCAGAGGAGCTGCGATTAAAACCAAGAATCACCTACCCAGCAAAACTGAGTATCATGTTTCAGGGGAAAATATAGTCATTCAGTAGAATAGAGGACTTTCAAGCATTCTCGATGAAAAAACCAGAGAATAGAAAATTTGACAGATACAAGAAGCAAGAGAAGGATGAGAAGGTAAACAGGGAAAATAAATCATAAGGAACTTATCAAAGTTGAACTATTAATATTCCTACATGGAAAAACAATAATTGTAACTTATGAAACTTTTCTCAGTAGTTGAAGGGAATAGAAATATATATATATATATATATATATATATATGTCTATATATGAGGGTATATGGGCATATGAATACATATATGTTTACAAGTATACATAGATAGAGGGCACAGGACCAATTTAATAGGAAGGGATGATACTTAAAAGGTGAAATTAAGAGGTGAGAGAGGAATATAATGAGAGGAGATGAGCAGAGACAGAATGGGGTAAACTATCTCATATAGAAGAGGCAAGGGAAAATGGTTACAATGGAGGGGAAGAATAGGAAGGCAAAAGGGAATGGGTCAAACTTATTCCCATTGAATTTGGCTTGGGGAGGGAATGAAATACACACTAAATAGGGTATTCCACCCTACAGGAGAGTAGCGGTGAAGGGGATGAGAGGGAAGGCAGGCTGGGGGGGGAGGGAAGTTGGAAGCACTCACTTTTGAAAAGGGACGGGATTAAAGTAGAGAATAGAACAAGTGGGAGGTGGGATAGGAGGGAGGGAAATATAGTCAGTCTTTTACAATATATCTACTATGTTATTGTTTTGCATTAGCCACACATGTACAACCTATTCTGAACTGCTTATCTTCCCAGTAAGAGTGGGTGACAAGGGAGGAAGGGAATGAATCTGGAATTCAGTTTTAAAATCAAATGTTTAAATATATATATATATATACTATTATTAATACTGCTTTACATGTAATTGAGAAATAAGATATACAGGCACTGGGGCATAGAGATCCATCATGCCCTACTGGAAAAGTCGAAAGGGATATGGGAGAAAATATGGGAGATAGCAGGTTGGAGGAGGGGATATCCTATGGGACTGCTATTTTGGGGCTGTGGGTAGGGGAAAAACGGGGAGAAAATTTGTAACTCAAAATCTGGCACAAATGAATGATGTAAATCAGAAGTTAATAAAGCATTTGAAAAATGGGGGGAAAAAGAAATAAACAAGGTCACAAAACAAAACAAAACAAAAAAGATAAAACAAAAGTCTGTAGGAAAGAATTAATAAAAGAATAAGTAGTTTTGGAGAGAAAGTGGTAAATCTTCCCTAAGTAAGAGACTTCCTGAAAACTAGACCAAAAAGAAACCAATGACTCCATAAAACAAGAAGAAATATCAGAATAAATTCAAAAGCATGAAAAAAAGGAAAATGTAATATGACTGATATTTTTAAAAACCTACTTGAAAAACAGGTCAAGAAGAGATAATTTAAGAATCACTGGATTCTATGAGAGTCATGCTAAAAGCCTGAAAATTACATTTCAAGAAATCATAAATGAAAAGTGCCCAGATCTAGTAGGACCAGAGGGCAAAGTGAAGATAGAAAAAATCCACTGACCACTTGCTGGAAGAAAAAAAGAAGGAAATATTTAAGGAATTTTATAGTCCAAACCCAGAGTTTCCATAAAGAAAAAATATTTCTAGTAACCAGAAAGAAAGAGTTCGTGTACCAAAGAACCACAGCTAAGATTTATATAGAATCTGGCAACTACTTCAAACAAAAGGAGACCTCAAAAAGTAAAGAAAAAAAAAAGATAGGCTTACAACCAAGAATAAGTTAGCCTGCAAAGCTTGGTATAATTTTATGGGAGTGGGGATGCATTGGTCCTTTAATGGATTTGAGGATTTTGAAGCATTCCTTTTAAAAAGAACAGATCCAGGGCAGCTAAGGCTAAGTGGCACAGTGAATAGAGCACTGGCCCTGGAGTCAGGAGGACCTGAGTTCAAATGCGGCCTCAGACACTTAACACAAAAAACTAGCCATGTGAGCAAGTCACTTAATCCCAATTGCCCTACCTTCCCCCCTCCAAAAAAAAGCAAAAAAAAAAAAAACAAAACAGATCTAAGTAGAATTTTTAAATATAAACATTAGAGTCAACAGGGTCATTAGAGTCAAAAATAAATTTGAACAAGTGGAAGGGACTATATTATGATGAAGTAGTAACAAGGTAAAAGAAATAAGTATGTTTTCAGAACTTTAATGTCTTCAAAAGGGTATTGAGGGAGTTAAATGAGGAAAAAAAAGTTTTGTGGGAATAGATTGGTTCTGTTCTGGGGTTTTTAAGAGAAGAAAGAAAGGGGAAGATAAAAGGAATATATTAGTGGAGAAAGGAAGAACGGGAAAAAATTTGATATTTTGCTTAATTAAATTTCATCAAAAGAATAACACATAGACATGGAGAAAGAAGTGGACAGATGAGGATCAGATGAAGCTTACTCTTAACTAAACCACACAATCTGATGTAGGAATACATCCAACTCACCAGGGAAGCAAGGAAGGATAAGGAGTGGGGGAGTGACAGAGGATAATACTGATTGGGAAATAGTAGCAAGAAAAACAATTTTCCTGATCCTGAAAGAGGGATTAAAATGGAAAAAAAAAAAAAAGACCAGAAAAAGAAAAAAAAGAGAACTAGAATCAGGGGTGGCTAGGTGGTGCAGTGAGTAAAGCGCTGGCCCCAGGATCAGGAGGACCTGAGTTTGGTTCTGGCCTCAGACACACACACACAAAAACTAGCCATGTAGCCTTGGGCAAGTTACTTAAGCCCAATTGCCCTCCAAAAGGGAAAAAGAACTAGAATCTCAGGGGGTGCTCATCAATTGGGGAATGGCTGAATAACATGGCATACACATGTAATGTAACAAGACATGATGAAATAGAGAGAAATTCCCAGAGAATTCTGGGAAGTAGGAACTAATGCTAATTGTAATTAAAAGAACCAGGAAAATAATATTTGTAATAATAACATCGTAAAGAAAACCAACTTTGACTTAAGAACTATGACTAATGCAATGACTGACCACCACATCTTCAGAGGACCTATGAGGAAGTGTATTACTTACCTCCTCCTGCCAAAAAGATGATAAACTTAAAGATTGGGAGATAAATATTTTTCTGTATGACCACTATGTAGATTTGTTTAGCTTGGTTATGTTTATTTGTTACAAGTTGCTTTTTTCAGGTAGAATTAGATTAGCAATAATGAAGCTTTAAAAAAAAAAAAAGGAGCCATTGAAACATTTCTTTTTAGTGAACAGAAAAGAATAGAAGAAGATTCACAAGGAAGCATAGACAAAGCCAGCTTTGACAATAACGTTTGGAATTCATCATATGTTGTTTTAAATTAGTTAATGAGCATTTATTAAACATTTACCATATGCCAGGCATTGTGCTAAGTGTAAGTGATACAAAGAAAGGGGAAAAGACAGTTCCTACCTTCAAGGAGTTCACCATCTATCTGATGGGGAGACAACATGCAAACAAATATGTACAAACAAGCGATATGCAGGACAAATAGGAAATAAATCAAGAGATATGAAATTGAGACTTGTGGTTTCACATATAATCCTCTTCTGGAGGTTCTGTCAAATCCTCTCTTTTTGATGTATGAAGTTCAGAATTTAAAGACAAAACAAAAATAAGTAAATAATCATTTGTAGCTTAGGTCACATATACATTTGTGTCTGGGTTTTCAGATGAATAAAATTTTTGATAGGCAGAATGCTAGACTTAAAATCAGGTAAAAACCTAAGTTCAAATCCTGCCTCTGACTTAGGAACCAGTTGTATGACCCCAGGGTAAGTCTTTTAACCTTCTTGAGTCAAAGGCACAACACTATATGTTACAGATGGATTGTGATATGCATATATGGGGGGGGAGGGGAATTCTAATATGCAATTTTTTTTTTAAAGCAATTGGGGTTAAGTAACTTGTTCAAGGTTAAATGACCAGTTATTTCTGGGTGTGGTGCTAAGTATCTGAGCCCAGATTCGATCCCAGGTCATCCCGACTCTGGGGCTGGTGCTCTTACTCACTTTGCTACCTGGCCGCCCCTGATATGCAAATTTCAATGTGATTCTAATCAGGTCAATGATTACTCCTAATTAGAACCTATAATTTTATAGCTCTTTCATCATTTTAAAAATTATTGTCATTTGATTACTATACAGGGATTTTATACCTATCTAGTTTCTAATGGGCTGATCTATTGTCTATTTACCAACGATTCCCAAATTGACATTCCCAACTAACACAGTACAAACTACTAAAGTCATTCATAACCAGGCTCTAACCTAACCATTCCAAGCTTATTATTCATTACTCCTCTTCACATACTGTACAATCTAGCCAAAGTGGCACTCTTGCTGTTCATACATGAAAATTCATCTCCTGTCTCTGTACCTATGTAGAGCCTGGCCTCCATGTGTAGAATACTTTCTTACCCATCTCCACCTCTTAGAACACCTAGTTTTCTTCAAAGCTCAGACTAAATATATCTCCTATATTATTAATATTGATTGATAGGGTCTTTCCCAATCTCCCCCAACTGCTAGTACCTTTCCCCCAACCCCAAAATTGTTCATATTTGGTCATTTTTTCAGTTGTATCCAACACTTCCTGATCCCATTTGGGGTTTTCTTGGCAAAGATACTAGACTGGTTTTCCGTTTTCTTCTTCTAGCTCATTTTACATATGAGGAAACCGAGGCAAACAGGGTTAAATGACTTACCTAGGGTCATACAATCTGTAAGGGTCTGGAGCCAGATCTGAATTTAGGAAGATGAGTCTTCCTGACTCCAGACTGGGCACTCTATCCATTGTGCCATCTAGCCATCCATAACCCCCCAAATCACCTTACATTTACTTTGCATCTACTGAGGAGTGTGAGTTATCTTCCCTGATAGAATGTAAGTGCCTTGAGAATGGGAGTCAATTTCATCTTTATATTTGTAGTCCCAGCACCTATCATGATACCTTCCATGTAATTAGTGTTTAATAAGTGCTTTTTGAATTAGTGATATAAGATATACTAGCATCCTATTGGCTACAAATAAATTTGGTCTATGGGTTAGAGACATGAAAAAAAATTATGCTACTGATAGAGATGAATCTTATAGTTAATTCTTTGGCAGGGTTTAATTTCCTCTGTTTCTGGATCTCTGGTGTTCTGAGGCCTGCCAAGAGACCTGATTTGGAAAATTAAGGATTATACTCACACCAACCTAGTCAGTATCTTAAGAGAAACTGAAATTTTGCATCCCTTTTTTGGATCCAAACCTTTTTATTGGAACTACCTGAAAGCTAGAAATGTTTTTTTTTTCCATACAAGAAAAGAGATTTATGAAATTGCTGGCAATGTGCTAGACCCTGATATCAATGAGTAATAAAAAAGCAAAGATTCATTCCCATGATTTACCATACAGCTAAAAGAACAAAAGGAACTCTTTACAGGTTTCTACTGCTGCTAATAAATATCAAGAAACACCATAAACATCATAAAATGTTTTCACAATATTCATCTAAAAGGGAAGAAATACTTAAATGAAGAAAACTCACCTAGCTTCTCTTTTTTCTAAACTGAGAAACCTCCATTATTACTTTATTTAATGTTCTTTCCTTTATTTATTGCCTTAAATGTCTTAGTATCCAAAATATTAAAACTATCCCCATCTGTTTTGCCCCTATGAACCAAATCTAACCCATCATTAAGTCCCAAACATAAGCCAAGCTATCAAATAGTGATGCACAAATCCCACTTCATCTGCTATTATCAGCATTGGCCAGAGTTAATACTGTTTTAAGTGGTATTGAAAAATTAATCAGAGAGAATTTAGAGCTATAAAAACCACATATTTCAACAGCACCACATACTATTTCCCTCCCCCCCTTTGACAACTTCTGTTTGATAATTAATTCAGTCTGGAGTGTTTAGGGAGGAAGAGTCAGAACCCCTGCAAGCTAAACCAAACCAACCCTGGCAAGAAGCCAAATTTCCCATGCTGCTTGACCCTGGGACTTCCTGAGCCTCCACTTGGACCAGATTTCCAAAAATAGGCAGGATTAGCAGCAGACCAAACATGTGGTGGTGAGTTTACAAACAAATGACTTCCTTACTAGAGCCCTGTCAGTCAATCCCCTGGAGCCTGAAGTCTGCAGCTGGCAAAAGCAGCCCTGCCAGTTTCACTATGAACAAAGGTAATGTTCTTCCAATTTCAGAGACGGTTTCCAGGGAGTGAATGACTTTCTCCAGGTAGCTTAGTTGTGGAAATATGTCTGCCTCCCTCCTAGCTGTCAGTGAGGGACAATTAGTCCTCCTAAAAAAAAATCACTTAGAATCCCAAGGAAGAATAATATAGGCAGCCTGCTGTAGCCAGGGTTAGATTTGATTTACTTCACAAAAGGTGGAAAGGAAGTACCCTCCCTTTACCTGCTCAGCCTAACCCTCAACCTAAATACCCCAGAGAGGACCAGTTCTTTGGACACAGCACAGGACCCACAGAAGAAGATGAAAAAAAAAAAGGGACAGAAGCCTTTATTGATACACTGATGTCGGGCGGGAAGCCATCCCACTACAGGGATTGAAGGAATAGAAATAGGAACACATGGCTTTGCTACCAAGCTTAAGAAAAGTAACTGGCCAAGCAATCAGCAGTTTTATTAAAGTAGTGAAATTATATTAGGCTGCTATAATTTCGTGGCTTTGCTGAAACTGGGTTTCTGGGAGGCATTATCCAAACCCAAACGAGGAATAAAGTTGTGTTTTTTTGGGGGTGTGGGGGGTGAAATTAAATTTCTGATTGTAAAGTTATAGAAATCCATTATCAGAGCAGCGAAAGAATGCTAAAATGAGTCACAAGACATGAATTCAAATCCATGGGCACTCTTTTAACCTCTCAGGCCTTGGTTCCTGATCCATAAAATAAGGGAGTTAGACTAAGCAACCTCTAAAGTATAGCTCCAGATATAGAAAAAATTTTCTATCTTAATCCTACATCAACAATTTGAGTTATTCTTCAAATCCTAGTATTATGAATTTAAACCCCACTATAAAATTGTATATTATCATCTGTTAAACTAAGAAGGTGCCAATATTAAAGTATACAGAGGAAGTATGGTCTTAAGAAGTATACACATACACATAAGAACTCTTAGAATTCTTTACTTTCAGAACTTAAGCTTTAAAACAAAAAGCATGATTTTGCCCACAATAAACCCTTTCCCCTAAATACATAAATTCTAAATCATAGTGTGAATCATCTCTTGATCTGACCACAAATTTTTGCTGAATAGCAAGTTTAAAAATTATATGTCTTAAGTGAGACCCTTCCTAAAATCTCCAAATAGTCAAATATACCTATAATCTTGATTTGGAAGTTCAGTGATACAAATTGTAACCCAACCACTTACCCCTCCTATTTAACGTATTGTCTTCCCATAAATAAGTGACCCTGAAAAAGTCACTTAAGCTCTCTGACCTTCAGCTTCTTCATCTATAAAATAGGTCTAAAGTCACCTACCATCTGCCAGGATTGTTGTGACTATCAAAAGAGATAAACTGTATGACATGTTTTGCAAACATTGATGTACTATATAGAGAGAGAGGATATATATATATATATATATATATATATATACATATATATATACATATATGGGCTTTTGTTCTGGCTCTATAATCTTTCCCCATATCCCTTTATAAATGTTTTTGTTTCTTTCTTTCTGGTAATTTTAACATGCTAGTGTTTTGATAACTGAAATAGGAGAGGAGAGGAGGAGGGATTGCCTTGGGGAAATCACAAAGTTCCCTCAATGATCTCAAGTTTCCCATGAATGGAAAAGCCCAACATTTTAATACCACCATTCTACCTGTCTCCAAGTCACAGAACACACAGTTTCTGGAGAATTAAAAATGAATGTCACACAGAGGACAATGGAAAGGTGCCTAGTGGGTGTGAACAGTATACAAGATGTAGACAATGAGGAACTCAGAAAAAGAACAGGCATAAAATATGCCATTGAGGAATCATATGATAGGAAGAAAAGACATACTAGTCCTACCACTCAAGATCATTCTATTCCAAAGGGTGAGGGGGGGATCACAAAATAACCAAAGCAAATCCTCCTTACAAATGGTAGCTTCCTCTCACACTGTTCAAAGAAATTCAAACCAATTCAGCTAAAGTCTAGCACCAGTGAAAGAAAATGCTTTTAACAATTCAATTTTACTAATGGCTCTAACCAACAACACTAGAAGAAAAAAACCAGAATTATTTTTAAATGCTTTGCCCAGGCCTTTTTTAGTAAACCACTGACAAAGGAAGACAGAAACTGAGAGAAACCTGAATTACCACAGAAGGCAACAGCACGAAAAAGAAACTCCCTTTTTTGGTCACCCTATTAATTTAGCAAACATCTAATTTTTATCATAGAATCAAAGATCCTTGCAATTAGCTTCAAGTCTCCTCAGGTCTCCCCAAAATGTCTAGCCCAGTAAATACAGAGGCTGCTAGTTTTTCTCTGTCTCTCCAGGCTTCTTTGAGGGAGTCTGTTTACTCTAAAACATTATTTGCATGGAAGGTATAGCCAGGAATCTCTCTTGTCCTCTTAACAAGTAGTTACATTCCCTTGGCAAGGGTAACTAACTCTTTGATAAAAGCTATAAACTTGGTGGTTCCAGGTATACACAGCCATTTCTCCTTTACTGATTTCAAAGGTAGTTCAGGTAACTCAGGAACACCCCTGAACTTGGAGAATAGATGTAGGAGGACAAACAAAAAGGTCTAGAGAGAAGAGAAGCTACACTGAGAGACTGGGTTCCCTAGAGGGATGCATAGACATGCAGACTCCTATGACTGACCCTCCACTCCAAGATGGTAGCAGGTAGGAAAGGGGGAAAGCCTGGGACTATAATGAATTCTGAGACCAAAGTAAGGTCCAAGGGAAACTGGAGGCAACCCCAGTGGGATGTCAAAGAGGGAGGACTTATTAAACTCAGTGAACAATGAAGCCATGAAAGAGAAGTAAGGCAGAGCTATACCGACCCAAGTACCAAGTCATGTGGCCTATACAGGCTCTGAAGGAAAGTGAGGGTTGCTGGCTTCTCTAGCAACCTAGAGGGCTGTCCACACTTTTTTGGGGGGGAGAGCCCCCGGAATGGCACTTCAGTTGTGAAGCAACAGTGAGGGTGGGGAACTCATCAGAAAACCAGATGGTCAGACCTCTGACTAGTGCTTTCTATTTGCAGATATATCCCCAACCACAGGGTAGCATCACAAAATCTCTGGGTTGGAAAGAACCATGCAGGCCACCTGGGCCAACTCATACTCCTTTCCAAGAGAAACCTCTTTTATAACCGAACCAACAAGCCATAATACAACCTTTGCTTGAAGCCTTCTAGTGAAGTGGTACCTATCCTCTCCCCGGGCAGCTGATCTTACTTTTGGCTAGCTCTAGCTGTTAGAAAGTTGGTTCTAACATCAAACTGAAATAGGCTTTCTTTGCAAATTTGTACCTATTTTTCCTATTTCCTACTGCCCTTAGTAGCTAAAGAGAACAAATCTATCTAATTCTTCTTCCACAGGAAAGCTCTCTATATACTTGAGCACAGTTATCACATTCTCCAGTCTCCTGTTTTCTCCCCTAGGCTGAACACTGCCTATACTTTAAACTCGGGACATGATCTCAAGCCCATTTACCACCATAATTGCTCTCTTCTGTACAATCTCTAACTTACTACAATCATTCCTTCCACATCTCAACTCACCCCATCATGGTTTCAACGTATCTTGGGTTGGCATAGGAAATTAAATGGGAATTTGAGGGGAGTTTTGTGGATGCTGCAGACAACACATAAAGGCTAGCAGATGACATAGAAAAAGTTTAGAAATTCATAAATGCATAAAGTATATGTGCAGTATTGTATAATATGAACATATTTTACCTTTTAATACCATAGTAATTCAGACTTCTTCTCTGGTAAGAAGGGAGGGTCAAAAATTTTTATGTGAATTTTCCAGATTCCAGGGGGCTCCATGGCCCCTAACCCCATCAGTGTGGAAGGAGTAAGCGTGACATCCTTCTTAGTACTCAGAACTAAATACAATATTCATGATGTGGTCTGACTGGGGGAAAACACAGTGGGATCATCACCTCCCTAATCCTGGAAACCATGCCTCTCAATGTAATCTAAGATTTCATTTACTCTCTTGTCTATTATATCACATTATTGACTCAAAGTAAATTTACAGTTCAGTGAAACTGACCCTTCCATTCCCCTGATCATTTTTAATCAGGTGACCTGCTGATTAGCCCACTTCTCCCATCTTGACTTATGAAGCTGATTTTTAAAAATCCAAGGGTAGAAGCTTACTTTTATATGTTTTGTTTTTGTTTTTTTGCTTTTTTGGGGGGGAAAGGCAAGGCAATTGGGGTTAAGTGACTTGCCCAAGATCACACTGCTAGTAAGTGTTAAGTGTCTGAGGCTGGATTTGAACTCAGGTCCTCCTGCCTCCAGGGCCAGTGCTCTTTCACTACGCCACCTAGCCTCCCCCTATAAGTTTTCTTATTAAATTCAGACCAATGTTCTAGCCTTTTAGGATCCTGATTCCATCATTTGAGATCTTCTGGGTTTTTTTTTTCATCTGCAAAGTTGATGAGCAAAACTTCTATCTCTTCATTCAAGTCACTGACAAATATGTTAAACAGTACAGCTTTCGGGGCACTCCAAGGGAAAACTCCCTCTAAATTGACAATGAACCAGTAATGACCACTCTTTGGGTCTAGCCATTCAGCCATTTCTATAATCCTGTGACTTTCTGTTGGTTAAGCATTGGGAAGAGCCTCAAGTGCCATATAGCCCAAACTCTTCCTGAATTATGTGCCTCTTTTGAGTCTCTGAGATGGAAATGGGGTTAAACTAGAGTGTCTGGGGTTCTTTCACCAGGTAGGCACTGTTATTCAGCATGGGAAGCTAGGTGGCACAATAGAGTACTGGACCCAGAGTCAGGAGTGGAAATCCAACCTCAGGCACTTACAAGCTGTTTGGTCCTGAGAAAGTCACTTAAAAAAAAATCTCTGGTTATCTCAGTTTCCTCTCCTGTAAAATGGAGATCATAATGTCACCTACCTCACAGGATCAAGTGTGACGATCAAATGAGATAATATTTGTAAACTACTTAGTACTGTGCATAGTAGGCACTTAATATATGCGCATTCCTCTGCATGGTGATATTCCATCATTTAACAAAAACTGAAACTAAATTTAAAATCTAAACTTTTAAAGATCCCTGTCATCTCATAGTAAGTACTTAATAAATCTCTATTGATTGATTCACTGAAGGTCTTCCTGATTTCACTAGGCCCTAATGGTTCTCCTGAGGTAGAAAGTATCTTTTTGGTCTAGAACAGTACATTAGACCAATGGTTCTCAAAATGTGGTCTGGGGAACCCCTCCATGCCCCTGAACCCAGCACTTTAACTACAGGGTTCTTTCAAATTATGAATTCTATCACATTTAAGATTTAGTATGATATATTGAAAAGTGTGTTAGATTTGGAGTCAGAAAAAGCCTAGGTTCAAATCCCACCTGATATCAACTGTATGATCACAGACTAGTTTTTATCTTCACTAAGCCTTAAATGAGAAATGGAGGTAATTCTACTATAGGTCAAGTAGTTGTTTGTGAGGCTCCAATGAGATAATACAGGTAAAGCCATGATACTTAAAGCACTGTGTAAGTGTCAGTTCTAATTATTATTACCAACTACTGAGGGGTGTGTGGAGTAAAACAAAGCTGAAATGTTCAGATTCCCCTGAATTAAGAATGGCAATAAAGTTAAGTTGTAAAGTCAGCCAATTGGAAAATAGGATTGTGTTTCTACCAAACTCATGACCTAAAAGGAACTCTAACTGCTGGATGAATCCATTCCAAGTCTCCTCAGGCAGAAATAAGGGAATTTCAGTATTGTACACTTACATTTCAGTTTCCTTGGCAATATTTTATGAAGCATAGATATCTAAGACCATTATGAGCTAACCCAGGCTGATGTCCTTCTGTGAGGACCCTATATTTTAGAGCTGTTCTGGTGACAGACAACTCCATTGATGTTAAACAGTTTTTGATGGGGCTTTTCCCCCTTTATGTTCCTACAGAGGGTGAAATTATTTGAGGATTCTTTTTCCTTAAAATTTAAGACTAAAAAGAGTAATAAATGCCATTTATACCTATACTTCCAATGGTTAGAGGAAGGAGTACAGGTGAGGAGATAGCCCAGCCCACTCAAGTGCAAATCAAGAGAAACTGACTATCATTCACATTAGCTGTTTGACTTTGGGCAAGCCACTTTATTTAATTCAGCAAGCATTTATTAAGCACGTATAATGTACATGGGTTTGAGACTACAGAAAAAAAATCCTTTCCTTGAGAAAGTTTATATTCTTACTTTCTACTGAGAGGTGGGGACGAGATGCAGGGAAAACACACACACACACACACACACACACACACACACACACACACACACA
>NW_027187348.1:11340554-11404160 GCF_028583685.1 Petaurus breviceps papuanus | reverse complement strand
ACACACACACACACACACACACACACACACACACACACACACACACACACACACCCTCTGGAGGGAGATGAAAAGTTAAAGCTATTCAGAGGGAACAATACATAGACCAGTTTGGCATACTCTTTACATAGGATGTTAAGGGGGAATAATTTGAATTAGTCTGGAAAGATTGCTTAGTGCAAGACTATGGAGACCTTTGCCAAATGTCAAACAGATGAGTTTGTATTCCACCTTGACAGCAACAGGGAGCCATTGAAGCTTCTTGAACAAGGGAGTAACAAGGTCAGACCTGTGGTGAAGAAGAACCAAGCCAGGTCTAGTTTGAGAGTTCAGAGAAAGGAAATTCCCTCTACTGATGCAATTTGTTAGGTTCTCTTTCTGTCACTTACAATCTTAGAGAACTATTGAGAAACCTGGGAGATTAAGTGACTTGCCCAGAGTCAAACAGCAGCGTGTGTCAGAGGTAGGCCTTCAACACTGGTCTTTCTAGTTTCAAGGCCAATCTCTATCCAGTATGCCTTGTTAACTCTTGACAATAGGTGAGGCAACAGGATTAGAGAAAGGCAAATATCCCGATTTTTTTTAAAAGGAAGAAAATGGGGTTTAAATTCTATACCAGTGGCACAAGTCTGGGACCTATTTTTAAAGGGATCCTTAGCGGACCCATAGAACATGATGCAATAATCATAAAGAGTCAATATGTGCTAAATCAAAATTGGTCCATTTTTGGTTGTTACTATATCAAGGTATTGCTGCTAAAATAGTTTACCTAAGTTTTAGCAAAACATTTGGTTAAAGCATTTGTATTTCATATGGAAAAGATGGAGAGATGGGAGCAAAATTTGATGCATTTAGAACCAACTGAAAGGTCAGACCCAAAGAGGAATCACTATAAATCAGAGGAAAGTCCCCAGTGGAGTGGCACTAGGATCTAGCTTGGTTCTGGGTTAATACTTTCATTACTGACATAGAGTGAGAGCAGGAAAGGAGAAAGAAAAAACAAAAAGGGGAAATAAAGAAGAGAAGGTTGGTGGGGTAAAGGGCTAGAGTCATAAAAAGAGGCAAGGAAGAAGTCTTTCCTAATACTCTATGATGGTTCTCTGCCAATAAGGGACATTGAGTCATAAAGATGTCACCAGTGTAGGCTCTGCTAAAAGAAAAATTCTTGAGATCAGTTGCAGAAGAAGATGGTAGACACGGAGCTGTGATGGCTGGCAAATGTTCAGAACAATTGATAAATACAACAGGGAGAAGTTATGGAAGATTTAGATAGAAATTCATTGTCTAAAGGAAATGTCATTTTCTCCACATATGTTTTGAAGGAAAAATGTCACAGCTGAGTAACTGAGGTTGACATAGAGCCATGACGTTATGAGAGGCAATGGCATTTGAGGGAAATGGACTCTAGAGGTCTCATTGCCCACTCAGTGGACACAACTGGGTTTGGAGGAGGAATTCAATCTTTGATTTCTCTGGGCTGGCCTTTAGCTGGCTACTTACAAGCACTGGATTTGGAGCCAGAGGGCCAAGATTTGGATCTTGGCTCCACAGTTCACTATCTGTGTGACTCCAAGCAAGCCTTTTTCCCTCTGGGCCTTGGTTTCCTGCTTTGTAAAATAAGGCTGCTGGACTAGAGGCATCTGAACTTCCTTTCAGCTCCAGATCTAGGATGCCCTGTATGTCCTTGGGAAAGCCTTTGCCCTTTCTGCACTCAGTTTCCTTGTTTGTAAAAATGAAGGGGTGGGACTTCATCTCTGAGGGCCCTTCCAGCTTTCAATTCCAATATTCCTACCGATGAGACCAGTCTTTGTTGTTGTTCATGTTTTATTCAAAGACTGTAAGTTGCAGAAAAGGTGCTGACCTGCTGTGGTAAAAAGAGTGTCCTCACTTACAAGTTCCCAAACCAATGAAATAATACGCCTAGTGTTTATTTCTTTTCTTTTCTTTTTGATGGGGGTAGACAATGGGGGTTAAGTGACTTGCCCAGGGTCACACAGTAAGTAAATGTCAGAGGCTGGATTTGGACTCAAGTCCCGCCTGCACTCTATCCACTGTACCACCTAGCTGCCCCAATAGTTTCTATTTTATCCCTATAATTAAGTGCCAACTGGTCACATTCTAGAAGTTCACTTTTAAGTCAATTCTCAGATCATAGAATGCAGTTTCCAATAGAAAATGTTATGAATGGCAATATTTCTAAGAAAGTCTACAAATTACCATTTAGCCCATAACGTGGCTAACACAGGATTAGGAAAAGAACTCACTTCAGTCCATTCCTGAGGCAAGGAAACTAGAGCTTTACCTTGAGTTTAAAGGTTACAAGCAATAGAGTTTAGCTCTTAACTAACAAGACTAATTAAAACAGGAAGGGACTGAAGTGATTTCTTTGCCTACCCCCACCTACTCCTCTCCCTAAATTGTGGCTTCCTGAATATCAACCTCTCATGTGGGCTCCATCTCCCCACTATCTTCTCTTCCCTCTCCACATAAAGAAAAAAATGAGAGCACACTGGGTTTCAGCCCAGGCTTGGTTTGTGATACTTCACCTGTGCCCCTGAATTCCTAGTTATGACTGTTAATAGGACCAATCTGAGTTCTAGGCCCAGGGAGGAAAACTAAAAAGAGAATGAACTCCTTCTTCCTTCCATAGGTCAAGAGCCAGATCTAGATAAATTTGTGAAAAGAGTTCATCTTTGGCATCCTTCCACAATCTCTTCTACAACCGTTTCCTACATCCTACTTAGCTCTCCCCAAGACACTTACTAGTTGTATGACCCTGGGCAAGTCACTTAACCTCTATCTGTCTCACTTTCCACAACTGTAGATTGAGGATACTAATAGCACCTAGTTTCCAGGGTTATTGTGAGAATCAAATGAGATAATATGTGTAAAGCAGTTAGCACAGTGCCCAGAACATAATAGGCTCTTAATAATGCTTCTTCCCTTCCCCATGATAAAAAAAAAGATGTTAAGAATCTCTGTTCTAAGTATACCATGCTCCAAAATAATCCACCTGCCTTTCCCCACATCTCCAAATCAAGATTGCCATTCTCTTCCTCCTAACTGTTCTAGGCTAGTGGGAATAAGGAGAAAGTAGTCTGATTGAAGCAATTCACAGTAATTTATAAAAGAAAAACGGTCCCAGGGGTGGCTAGATAGCGTGGTGAATACAGAACTGGCCCTGGAGTCAGGAGAACCTGAGTTCAAATCCAGCCTCAGATACTTAACACAAAAACTAGCCATGTGACTTTGGGCAAGTCATTTAATCTCAATTGCCCTCCAAAAAGGAGAGGAGAAAGAATTAAAGAAAAAGAAAAACAGTCCCTTTACTCAACAGAGAATTTAGATGGGGTGGGGGAGGGGGAACCTGCTATCCTAAATTAATCATTAGCTGGTAAAATCCTATGCCCACTAACAAATAGGGGGGGGAAAATCAGATAGTGTGGAAGAAATTGTTTTGGAGCAAGAGTGGCCACTGGATGGTTAGAGTAGCCTTTCCTTGTAACCTAAAGCAACCCCACCTCAGCTTTTCATAATTTTCACAGCTTCTTCCCTTCTGTCACTTCTGAACTTAGACATTCTTTAAAAACTCCAAATTTTCATTCCCAGGGTAATTTCATCAACATGTATAAGGAAGGCCCCCACACATACATGTTGATGGAGTTCCCTAGGAAGAGAAACATCAGGAATTATTGGGGCTTGTAAATTGGTTACTTGATGCTTGAAACTGCCTTGCCTCAGATACTCAACTTAGTCAATCCAGTATAACCAGGACAAATGGTATGCACATAGCATCTCGTTTTCCAAGCACTTTATGGTTATTATCAATTTCTTCAAATATCCAAGTGAGCTACTTAGATCGGTGTTATCTCCCTCTTGCAGAAGGCTCAAAAGTTTCAGGCAATCAATGCAAGAGCTGGGATTCTAACAGCGGAAGGCCTTCTTAAGGCTCTGAGCATGACAGCCTAAGTGAGCAAAGAATAGGTCCTATTCAATGTAGAATACATAACCAAACTATTGTCAATAATTAAAGATATCAGTAGTCACACTGAAACATTTCATTACTCTTTCGTTTATCTACCTCCACATAGAATCCATAAAATTAAAGTAATCTCTAGCTTTTAAGGAGCATACAGCCTAAAGAAGAAAAAAGATCCAAACCTTTAAGGGACCGCTCTAAGGAAGGAGTAGAGGAAATGTAAAGAATTTCCTATGTTTGATTGGTATAAACAGGTCAATCCAACAGTCTTTTCATTATAAACTAAATCAGAATGAAAAAGGAACCAATTTAGTGCCACAGGAACAGGAAATCTGGTCCTCTAGCTTGGAAGGGCACAAACTGAAGCAGACTGCCTCCAGGCGCTGTCCACTTTGAAGAGAGGCAGGGTTACCATCAAAGTAGTGCCTCATTTGTCCCTTAGCTTGAGACTTCCAGTTCAACATCAAGTCGTAATTGAGGACAAAGGAATTCAAAGAATCACAGACTTGACCTTTATTTCCAATTGGAGAAAAGAGGACTCAACAATAATGTTTTTTTTTTCCCAATTACTTGAAAGGTAGAGCCATACTTGAAATACATAATCTACCCTTTAAATACTAATCTAAAAAGCATTTTACCAACCATTCTGGAGAGCAGTTTGGAACTGTGCCCAAAGGGCTATAAAAATGTGCATACCCATGGGGTGGCACAGTGAATAGGTGGTGCAGTGAATAGAGCACTGACCCTCGAGTCAGGAGGATCTGAGTTCAAATTTGGCCTGACATTTGACACAATTATTAGCGGTGTGACTTTGGGCAAGTCACTTAACCCCAACTGCCTTCCAAAAAGCAAAAAAAAAAAAATGTACATACCCTTTGACCCAGCAATACCATTTCTAGGGCTGTATCCCAAAGAGGTCATGCAAATGGGAAAAGGATCCGTATGTACAAAAATATATATAGCAGCTCTTTCTATGATGGCCAAGAATTGGAAATCAAGGGGATGCCCATCGATTGGGGAATGGCTAAACAAGTGGTGGTATATGAATGGAATGGAATGCTATTGTGCTGTAAGAAATGAGGAGCAGACAGAAAGACTTATATGAACTGATGCTGAGTTAGGGGAGCAGAACCAAGAGAACACTGTACACAGTTACAGACACATTGTATCAGTGATGACTAACTTTGAGAGACTTGGCTCTTCGAAGCAATGCGAGGTTCTAAGACAACTCCAAAAGACTCATGATGGAAGTGGCACATCCAGAGAAAGAATTATAGAGTCTGAATGCAGATTGAAGCAAACTATTTGCTCTCTCTTTTTAGTTTTGTTTTCTTTCTTCTCTCTCATGGTTCATTCCATTGGTTATAATTCTTCTTTACAACTTGACTATTGTGAAAACATGTATGTAAAGGTATATGTAGAACGTACATTGGATTACATGCTGTCTGGGGGCAGGAGGGGAAGAAAATTTGGAACTCAAAAACTTGTGGAACTGAATGTTGTAAACTAAAAATAAATAAATTTAAAAGGAAAAAAAAGCATCTAAGCCCATCCTTAGAAATCTAAGGATTCACTGCAGTGACCATTGTCCTATCTAACCTGGGATGCTCTGCATAGGATCATAACACTCCAACTCTGTCACCTTAGGGTTGCCTAGTTAGTATATGAGGACCTGATTTTATTATCAACCCATAGTACCCCCTCTGTCTGGAAATCTCACCTGCACCTCAGTGCAGCTGAATGAAAACATATCAGATCCTGGCCTTGACTAAGGGTTAGGGAAAGAGGAGGATGCCCTGACTCCCTTTGTACCCTACATATGTCCTCTATATGACCAAATCTCATATACCCTGACCTGAGGACTACCCATCCTATTACCAGGGGTTATTACTTGCCATACCTGAGATCTTCCTGGCTACATGTGCTGAATTAAACCTTACATTTCCTGAAATCAACTTCCAGGGTTCTGCAACAACCAGACTTAAAACTGTTTCCTAAGTATCTCATGGTCATTACCCTTGACCTGCCCAATCTCTGGCACCATGTCAGGATGCTCTAAGCTTATAGGCTTTAGATAGAGTTCTAACACTCCCAATAGTTGCACCTCCCTCCCAAGAATCATCTTAGGGAATGCAGAAAGCAGGGACTGAGAATGTGAACCCAGTCCCAAGGGGGAGAGACTCCACATTTCCCTAACTACTTCCCAGACTGGAACTAAGGGTTTGCCCTGAACTTCAAATCCTTAGTTTCCTGGCTCCCTTGCTCTCTCCAGCAAAGCAGTAGGGGCAGAGCAATCAAAGAATCTCAGTACTGGAAGGGACCTTGAGGGCCATCTGGACCTACCTGTACTTAGAACGCCCTTTCTAAGAGCCCTGCAAAGCAGTCATCCAGGCTCTGAAAACCATAACTACCTCTTGAGACAACTCATTTCATTTCTGGAAAGTTCCCATTGTAAGGATTTTGTTTTCAATGCAGAGTGTAACAATAGATTTGGAGTCAGAGGGTCCAGTTTTGAATCACAGCTCTGTGTGATACAGAATGAATAGTTTAAGATGTCTGAGGAAATATCTCAGCTTACTCATACATAAAGAAGTGACACACTAGTTGACTTCTGAGATCTCTTAGAGTTGTTTTTTTTTTTTGCTTTTTTTCCTGGAGGGCAATTGGGGTTAAATGACTTGCCCAAGTTCACATGGCTAGTTTTTGTGTTAAGTGTCTGAGGTCAAATTTGAACTCAGGTCCTCCTGACTCCAGGACCAGTGCTCTATTCACTGTGCCACCTAGCTGTCCCTGTGCATAATCAATAATAATTTAGCTTAGAGACTGAGAGGACCCAGGTTCAGTGAAAGTGACAACAGAGGCATGCCAATTTCTAAGCAGCAGTGTCTGTGGTATAGTGGGGAAAGGCCAACATCTTAAGTCAGTCTGAATACGAGGTCTGACATTTACAAGCTGTATGACCCTAGAGGTGATCCCCATAATGTCTGCATCTCAGTCTCCTCATAAAATGGGAAATAATACTGCTTTTTGCTCCCTAACTCACAGGACTTTCTCTGTATCCCCAGGGCTTAGTTACACTGAGCATAGGACCTGGCACATAGTAGGTGCTTAATAAATACTAGTTAACTGACTTATTGACAGGAATGTTGTATGGATCAAATAAGATAAAATATTCAAGGAGTGGCTCAAATCCTAATAATACAACAAACCTTTATATATGAGAGGAGGGCTGAAAGTCAAACAATTTTTTTTTTGAGGGAAGCTGCAAAGAAAAGCTATCAGGCTCTGACTCTGACCCTCAGGTCCAATTAGAAAACCACTTAGCTTAACCTATGACCAAAATAAAAATTATTTTAAAGAAGAGATTGCCTTTGTTCTATCAGGCAGCATTGTAAACCTAGGCCTGGAGTCAGGAAGACTAAAGTTCAAAGCCTAGCTCACACTTATTAGTGTGTGACTCGGGGCTAGTCAATAAATCTCTGCCAGCTTGAGTCTCATCATCTGGTAAATGGGAGTATTAAGAGCACCTACCTCACAGGCTATTGTGAGGTTCCAGTGAGGTAACAACATCTGTAAATTGCTTTGCAAACCTTACTGCATAAATGGTAGCTGTTATTATTTTTATTATCGTTATTTCAAAACAAAGTTTGTTTCATTCCATCTTCATCTAAATGCAAATTCAATGCCTGGTCTGGCTAGAGAATTCAAGATTCAGCTTGTCACACATTCCAGCAGGTTTATTCAAGACATATACATCTCAGCAAATAAGGCAGAAATATCAAGCTTTGGCATTAAGGATATGAACAAGAATGTTTTCAATGCATAAAAAAACCCAAAAGCATCCCCCTTCCTCCCTGTCCCCCCCCCAATTCATTATGATTATTGGATTCATTGCAATTTTTAAAAAGTATTATTTGTAACATCATAACCCTACTTTCTTAGTCAATGAAGCTAGGGATACAAATGCTGACACAGTAAAGTAGAATTGCCTCTATACATTATTTCCCTTCTCAACACCAAATTGCTACATAAAAACAAAGCCAAAAGAGAGAAATGTTCCTTCGGGTTCTGCTTTGTTCAAGGGCAAGGAGGTGGGAGAGAGAAAGCGGACCCCTTCAAGCATTGCAGACTGAATATCACTTTATCATCTAGTGTTTGTGACTCATCTACACTGGATTTTTTTTACCTGCTACGAATGTTATGCAAAATAATTTAAAATTCACATCATTCTATGAGAATTTGATCATTAGAATTTCTAGCTAAGAAGAACAGATCTAAGAAATGAGGGGAAAAGTTATATTTTTAAAAAATTTTATAAGTAGAAACAAAATTGCTGCCTAAATGTAAATGGATATAAATTCAACATGAAGGCAGGGGAAGAAGGATGGCACAAAAATTACAAAGCCAAGGTCAGTTTGAAGCCACTTTGGACATTATGTTGGCTTACATCATTGGCAGAGCCCCCATGCTCTCTCCTTGGTGTCTGTTTATATTCAACCAGCTTCTTAAGCAACAAACCATGAAAATTGTTGAGGTCTGGACTATACAAGTTAGTTTTAGAAAAAATAAATGGACACAAGGGTAGGAAATTAGATGATAAGAAAATGGTTTCTGTGCAGTAGTAGTTTGAGATCTCCTTTAGCTACATCCAAAACAGAAAATATATTTGAGTATAACCAAAGAGAAAAAACTGGCCAATCTTGGGATAATTTTCTCACATGATAAAATAAAATAAATTCATTATTTCCAAAGTGAAAAAAAAATCCACAATAAACTCTTGAAATACAAAAGCTAGCATTTCTAATACTTTTATAGCAATACATTGCTAACCAAAATATTTAGTTTATAGATTTGTGGTTGAGACCTCATTTGGGCAAAGATACTAGAGGGGTTTGCTATTTCCTTTTCCAGTTCATTTTACAGATGAGAAACTGAGGCAAACAGGATTAAAAATAGAATTTAGAAGGTTCGTGTCTAATAGCAAGCAAAGATGTCAATCCAGACATTGAGGCACTAAATTAACTTGCTGATTCCTTCTCCCCTTGTTTGGGGAGATCAAGAACCACGACTAGGAACCCTTCTGGCCCTGGGGATTAGGAGCAAGTTTGATTGGGGCAACTTGTTGAGAGTGTTTGTCATTTAATATTATATATTACCCTGTATTTCTCATTTAAGTAAATTACTTCTTTTTAAATTAATATGATGATTAATAATGACTGGTCTAAGGTGAGAGCAGTATTTAGAGAGGAAAAAAGAGAATTACAAGCAATAATTTGAGTAGATTTGAACCCTAAAAAGGATAACAATAACAAACTTGTAGGATCCAGTCAACAGTTATTTAACTTTCTTTAAAACAGGAGTAGGAACATAGAAGCTATGGAGCTAGGAAGCCAGAGTTACAGTTTGGAAAGGGATAAGCCCATTCTAAGAATGGGACAAAGGATTCAAAAGAAAAGGTGAAGCTGAGTGGGTAAACTAAAAAGTTGAGGCCTTCTAGGGAGGATAGTGAAGCCAGAGCCTAGAAAAAGCAGGGAGGGTTAGAATTACTAGGGATTGTGGCGAGGATGAACAATATGAATTATGGCAAGGATGAAGAGGAGTAAAGCACAGAGAGATAAGGACAAGAGTTTATGGTCAGATAGAGAAATCTCATAGTTCTGGGTTGTGGTGACAGAAACTCATGAGTGGTGACAAGATCATGACACAGTGATTGCTGTATATAGTTGAGGTGGTATAGAAGCACATATCATAGCAGTTGTGGAAATTAACTAACACACTCTTGCTTCCCAGTCTTGAGAGAAAAATCAACAAATAACTTGACATCTTGAGTGTAAGAGCAGAGGTTATGTTAGAGAGAAAGACTGCAGGCTGGGCAAGGAATTCCCTGAGATAGGAGGGGAAATGATTGGGAAGACTACAGTCACCAGGATCTAGACAGGAAGATAGATCTGGATGGAGTGAATCTCAAAGGAGGGGAAGTGGCCAAGTGAGGGAAGTAGGGAGAGGAATTAGAAGTGGCAATGAGGAGCAAGATGCATGATGATTCTCCCTCCTGGCCCAGCTTCAAAGGCAAGGCTTTCAAGAGGCCAGGGTCACTGCAACTATGATGAGGCAATAGAATAGGACTTCGTTAGAGGCAAAAGTTAATAACAGTGACAAAGCAAAGCTATGCCTTTATATAGAACCTCCCTACAAAACACAGTAAATATGATGTCTGGTTTGAAAAGCTGAGCTACTCCATCAGTCCTCGTGTTAAGGGGAAATAAGCAAACAGGTGGCTCAGTGGATAGAGTACTGGACCTAAAGTCTAGAAAACTCATCTTCCTTAGAGTACTGGACCTGGAGTCTGGAAGATTCATCTTCCTGAGTTCAAATCTGGCCTCAGACACTTACTAGCTGTGTGACCCTGAGCAAGTCACTGAATCCTGTTTTCCTCATTTTCCTCCTCTGTAAAATGAACTGGAGAAGGAAATGGCAAACCACTCCAGTATCTTTGCCAAGAAAACCCCAAATGGGGTCACAAAGAGCTGTATACGACTGCAAATGACTAAACAATAACAAAGTAAACAGAATTTTCCTCATTTTAGAGATGTTTAAAAAGAAGATTTATAAAAATAAAAAAACAGCAGATGATGCAACCAATTAACACACTGTGCTTCTGCATTCTTCCTACCAACTATGAAGAAATTATTAGTATACTATATCAATTCAACAGCAAATGCAGTTGGTAGTTTTATTAATGTTACCAATAAATCTGATTTCTATATTAGTCTGAATGTCAAAAAAGAAAATATTATCTCTTCCCTTTTCTTCCCTGTCCTCCACATTTTGGGTATGCTCATAAGCTAGAAGAACATATAAGTTTCTGTGAAGTCAATATATTAATTTTCTGGGTATTTCTGTCTTCAATAGTGTTGCAAGGGATGGACCTAACTTATAATATACTGAAGAAATCCATCTTGGGGGTTTCACAATTTTCAAGACACCCAAGGGATCGATTTTTATGATTGCTCAAGGACAGAAAGATAGCAAAAGAATGAAAACAATCATGGCCACCATTATTGGGGGGGGAGGGAACTGACAACTATAACTGTCCTGTACCCAGTTTTTCATCTCTATCAATCCTAGCCTGATTGCTTCAACACAACATAAAGGAATAGCATTAAACACATTCTCATAGCCTTATCTTTTTTTCTTTCCTTTGGACACAAAGAACATAGTAGAGCCATGTGCATTCTGCTGATCTGAGAGATGGATCACAAGATGTCAGGTTTATAACAGATGAGCTTCTTTCAGGTATGAATTGATCTGTTTGACTTCTCAGATCCCTTCCAACTTTGATATTCTGTTATTTTAAATTTGATGTTTCGTGGCAAACGTTATTAGCAAACATTTAGTGTCTAAGATATGTTCCCAAAAACCCAATCAAAACTAATTTTAAGATTGTATTGGAATCTCACATTAATCTTAAGAACCTCAAGTGTTTAGAGGGTATGAAGCCATCTACTCTACAAACATATGTGAAACATCTATTTCTGTGGTCTTCTAACTCTTACTGCTCACAGCACTGCATTATTACTTGCAGGGACCCATTAAAGAGAGCTAGAAGACTGGAATGGCCATGCAATCCAAAACATCTATCAAATTTCACCTAATGGACCTAGCATACCTTCTGAGAACCACTACCAGGAGTAGGAAACCTATTATATATGGAACACTATGCTAGGCAGCTGAGGGAAGAGTAATGACAATGATTGCTATTTTATTTTACTATTATCAACTCACATTTATATAACCCCCAAGTGTTTTCTCCACAACAAACCTGTAAGGCAAGAAATAAAGTTAGGGGGGGGGGGGGGGGGGGGGGGCGCAGCTAGGTGGTGCAGTGAATAGAGCACTGGCCCTGGAGTCAGGAGGACCTGGGTTCGGATCTGGCCTCAGACACCACAAAAACTAGCCGTGTGACCTTGGGCAAGTCACTTAACCCCAACTGCCCCCCCCAAAAAAAAGAAATAAAGGTACGTACTATAGTCCCCATTTTTTACAGGTAAGTAAAGGGGGCTCAAAAGTGAGGCCAGGGATTATGTTTTATCTGAGTTTTATATCTCAGGAAGAAGAGATCTCTTGACTTTGGTGGCCAAGAACCTGGTTTCAAATCCTGATTCTACTACTTGCTATCTGTTTGGCCTTGAATAAGCAATTTCAATCCCCCAAGCCCCGCTTCTTCATTTGTATAATAGAGGCACTCAGATTTGAAATATCTATTTCATGGGGTTGTTATGAGAAATTATCTATAAACCTTAAAACATAATATAAAATACTGCTTTTTATAACAGATGACATATTGGCATATTGTTTAAAGTTAACAAAACTGAAATGGGAATCAGCTCCAACTCTGAAATAAAATATACTACAGTGAGGTTAAAAACAAAAAAGTAGAGAGATGATTGAACAAGTCAACTGCAGGGTACCCAGTAATCCTGTGATTCATTTTCAACTAAAAGCATTAAATTGAGGGAAGATTAACTAGTGTTTGCCTTTGCTGGTTTCTAAAAATCACAAAGACTGAAAAATAAACACCAAAAGAATGGCTCTGAGGTCAGTGACAAACAACCCCTACTAGCTCACACTGGCACTCCCAAAAAAAGGAAGAGAAGAGAAATAAAATAATCAAACAAAAGCCAGATTCAGCTCTACAAAATTGCAGGCTGCCACTAGCATGGAGTCAAGCACCAGTATCCCTTCTTACATTTCTTGTTCAATCATTTTTCAGTCATATCCAACCCTTTGTGACCCTATTTGAGGTTTTCTTAGCAAAGAAAGTGGAGTTGTTTGCCATTTCCTTCTCCAGTTCATTTTACAGATGAGGAAACTGAGGCAAACAAGGTTAAATGACTTCCCAGGGTCAAACAGCTAGGAAGTATCTGAGGCCAGATTTGACTTATAAAGATGAATCTTCCTTTCTCCAAGCCTGACACTCTCTCCACTGTACTCTCTAACTTCCTTTGCTTTTTAAATGGCAACAAGGAAATACTTCAACCTTAAATTTTGGAAGAGAGATCTCTATAAGACGTAATCAAAACATGAAATGTCAGTTTCTCATTTGTAGTAGCAACAACGGTACAAATTTATAAAATTATCATAGGATCAAAGATTTCAAGCTGGAAGACACTTCACAAGTCACTGATTGCACTGATTGCTTTTGCAGATGAGGAAACTGAGGTCAGGAGAGGATGGCTTTTCCTAGGTAAGACAGGTGGTAAATGTTAGAGACAGGACTTGAACCCAAGTGCTCTCAGGCCACTACTCCTTCCACCATGCTGTGTTACCTCTTATCATTTTGAAGCTTTTGCAGGGGTGGGGAACCTGTGGCCTCGAGGTCCTCAAGTGCAGCTCTTTGACTGAATCCAAACTTCACCCAACAAATCCCCTTAATAAAAGATTTGTTCTGTAAAACTTGGACTCAGTCAAAAGGCCACACCCAAAGACCTAGAAAACCACATGTAGCCTCGAGGCCACAGGTTCCCCACCCCTGAGACATAAGTATCATTACTTGTTTATAAAAACTAGGTGAGGATGTCAAATCTCAGGAAGGTTAAGAGATTTGCCCAGCCAAGATAGTGGCAGAGCCAGCTCTCAAACCCAGGCCTTCTGACTCCCAATGCCCAGTCTCTATACACTGGTTGCACAGTGATTCAGGTTGTTGACAAGTTTTTCTGCCACTGCCCCTGAAGATGTCATACACTGAGGTCTGGAACTGGGTGCTGACTCAGATCCCAACTAGCTGTTGTTCACATCAGCACTCACTCTCATTTCCTCTTTTTTTTCTTCCCTTTCCTCCTGCAGAAAGAAAAGCTAAAGAAACACCAGTGCAGAATCTACCTCTAAAGGTCTGTCAGAGATCATAGGGCCTAACAGGCAGCAGCTAAATGAAGCTGAGGGACTGATAATAGGTGCTAAGTTATCCTCAATTATAATCATAGAGATTGGTGGGGAAAACAGGAACTTCACCATCAAAACAGCTTTTCAGTGAATTATCTGTTCAGTATACTTAGAAAGATTTGAAGGAGTCAAAGTTAATTACTAGATGGCAGTTAAGATTGTGCATAATTCTAGATTAATCTTTGCCTATGCCCGTGCTTCTCATATTATGTGAATTGCAATATTCACCATTTGTTCCAGCAGATACATAAACACCGTATATCAAAATGGAACTCATTATCTTTCCTCTAAACTCTTCATTCCCCTCCTACCTTTAGGCCAACACCATTCTCCCAGCTCCTCAGGTTCACAATAGGATTCATTCTGGACTCCCCACTACCACTATCTCTTACCCCTCATGTTCAAGCTGCTGATTCCACCTTTGCAACATCTCTCTAATACACCTCTCTTCTTTCCTCTGACTCGGCCACAGATCTGGCCTAGGCCTTCAACACTTCACACCTGGATCATTGTGAAAGCTGCTGGTGGGTCTGCTTTATTCAAGTCCCTCCCTTCTCCAATGGATCCTCATTCAACCACTAATCTGATTTTCTCAATAAACCACAGTGGCTCCCATTCTCCTCCAGGATAAAACACAAAATCATTGTTTTTCATTCAAAGCCCTTCATAGCCTACTCCCCCAATAGGTTCTCTTGGATCCAGTGACACTGGTCTCCTTATTCCTCTCAGTTCCACACGTTCTCTCTGACTGCCCCTTCTGCCTTCTCCCCTCATACTATTGACCTACCAAAATTCCTTTAAATCGAAACTAAAATCCCACCTTCTAAAGGAAGCCTTCCCCAACCCCTCAATTCCAGTGGCTTTCCTCTGTTTTTTTTCTTATTTATTTTGTATATAGCTGGTTTTGTCTATATTTGTTTGCATATTGTCTTCCCTATAAGATTCTAGTTATGTTCAGGCGTGTCCAACTCTTCAAGGCCCCATTTGGGGTCTTCTTGGCAAAGATACTGAAGTGGTTTGCCATTTCCTTCTCCAGCTCATTTTACAGATGAGCAAACTGAGGCAAACAGGGCTAAGTGACTTACCCAGGGTCACACAGCTAGGAAGTATCTGAGGCTGGATTTGAACTCAGATCTTTCTGACTCCAGGCCCAGTGCTCTATCCACTGTGCCACCTAGCTGCCCAAGCTCGTTGAGGGCAGGGACTGTCTTTTGCCTCTTTGTATCACAGTGCCTGGCACAGATTAGGAACTCGGTAAATGTCAATTGATTGAAGACTTAAGAAGGGCTTTGTAATGGTGGTCACTGTTATGTGATTTGAGTGATTATTTTCTAAATCCAAATTTTATTGATGCCTTTTTTCTTGATATCATAATCATTTCTAGAACAAAGAAAAACAATTAAACGACCAAAATAAAAACCGCATCCCCTACATCAGAGGTATCAAATTCACAGCCTCCAAAACTTCCTAGGGCAGCTGGTACCACATTAAAAAGTAATTAGGAAAGGTTTAACCAAAATAAATATAAATACAATATAACATAGATAATGTTAATTTGTGGTTTTTTTTAGTCAATATGCCACTGTCATACAGTGACTTAATTTGGGAAAAAAAATACACATACACACTATTCTTCCAGTAGTCTTACCTCCCCCCCATAATTAACAGTTATGAAAAAAGGCACCTATGACCCAATTTGTGTAGCTATGTCAAAGAGCAAAAAGGTAAGAATTTGTACAAAATCTATTATAGTGATTATTTCAAAACTAAAGACCACAATGAAATTGTAAATCACTGTTGGGCATCTATTTTTCCATCTCAGTTTATGAAGCAAATCTTTTTAAAGAATACATGATACATATATTCAGAATATTTTACCTCTTACATATGGATTGGTTTTGCTGAACCTTTTTACTCTTGCAAACTTTGTTACCAGGGAAGGTTCAATGGTGGAGGGGAGGAAAAGAGGGCTGCATTCAGAAGTGAATGTGATTTTAAAGAAATGGCATCTTTTTTTTTAATGCTTTTTAATATTCAAAATCAAAGCTTTGGATTATCTTAGATGATCAGCAGCAGCATTTATATAGTGCTTACTATGTGCAAGTTACTGTGTTAAGAGCTATACAATTATTACCTCTTTTGATTCTCACAGCAACTCTGGGAGGTAGGTTCTTTCATTAGTCCCATTTTACAGATCAGGAAACTGAAACAAAGGTTAAGTGACTTGCCCAGAGTCACACAGCTAGTAAATGTCTGAGGTCACATTTGAACTCAGGTCTTCCTGACACTAGATCTGGCCCTTTATGCACTGAGCCATCTAGTTAATCCAAGAATTTCGAAGTTCTAGCTCAATTTTTGTTGTTGTTCAGTCTTTATGTCTGACTCTTTGTGATCCCATTTGTGGTTTTCTTGATGAAAAATACTGGAGTGGCTTGCCTTTTCCTTCTCCAGATCTTTTTACATATGAGGAAATTGAGGCAAACAGGGTTAAGTGATTTGTTCAGGGTCACACATCTAGTAAATGTCTGAGACCAGATTTGAACTGGGAAGATGAATTCCAAAATTACATCTTTAACCCCAGATGTTAGACAACCCCCACAGAAAACAGCATTTGTTTTTAGAAAAAAGAGGTTACTTACTTTTCAGATTGGGGAGAGAGGAAGGAGAGGGTGACATTAGCTTGTGCCTAATATATCACTGTAGTACAGAAGGAAATGAGACAGTAGATTTCTGTAGCCCAATCTGCATAGAACCCAACTTCCTAAGAAATGGAGGATGGACAAACATCTAGCACACATCTCCCATGAGGGAAACACTCTGCTTGAACTAGTGTGGGCCCGGAAATGCTGGAGTTTAAGTGTAAACACATTCTAGGAGTCACACTGATTGAATGCCAATCCTTCTACATGATTTTCTCATATTTTTTTTTAAGTCAGGTTGAAAAGCTAGTGACTCGAACATCACTTAGAAGAGGAAGTCAGATGGCTGAGGATGAGAGAAGCTAGGTATTTTCCACAACAGAGAGAGTTAGCTCATCATTAACTAGCCAAAATTTCTGTAATAGTCGGCTTCAAGAGTAACAAAACAAAAACACAGCTTATTTTTAGAACAGCTAGAGAAGCAGCAGAATTTAGCTTTTTATGGACTACAGAAGACCTTTGAAAAAGGGGATCAAGGCTTTTTCCCACTTCAGTTTTCAAAATGTCATGCTATCACAGAAGAGCCCACTGAGGGAAGTATGGTACCACAGGAAAGGGGAAAAAAAACAACAACAACAAAAAAAACACTGGATAAGAAAGTAAAAGACCCAGATACTGCTCAGAATCGACACTTGTGCCAATCACTTAACCTTTAGGGACCTTATGTGAAACAAAAAAAAAAAAAAAGTAAGAGGAGCTATATGAGATCTCTAAAGCCCTACTCTGAAATTCTGTAATTAGTATGCCCAAGTCTCCCCTTCTGTAAAATGGGACAGCATTTGCTCTAATATTCAGCAAGTATTTCAAAAGTTCTAGGAGAGAGTTTATTGCTGTTACAATTATGTTCTACTCTAAAAGAAGCCAGATGTTCCATTACTATGTTTTAACTAGGTGCCAGAAATTTAGAGCCCAAGCATAAAAATTCTCTGGGTCCTTATTTCATAATATCCAAGTAAGGCAAAAGGGATCTAGTCATGCTCATACACAGCAAACCAGAGTCCTCAAGTTATAATAGGATCATGGATTTAGAACTGAAAGGGCCCTAAGCAGTTATCCAGGCCAACATCTCATTTTACAAATAAGGAAACAGAGACCCAGAGAGATAAATAGCTTTCCCATTCGCATAGGTAGTAACAGAAAAAAAAAAAAAGCATTTGAAACCAGATCTTCAGACTCCAAAAGCAGTTAGTTATTTTTCTGCAAGAATTTTAACTAAGCAAATGAAAAATTGGGGTTGAGTTTAAAGATCTGTGGTGACCATTGAGAAAAAACAAATCCACGGCTTCGTGGCTTCCAAAATGGCTACCTTTGAAAGCCTTTCCTCCACTCTACTCCTTAAGCTTGAGAAGGTAGCAATAGATCCTCAGGCTAAACTCTTTCTACTCTAACAATAACAATACCACAGGCCACGACGAGAATGAAATATCTCTGCCATTTACTCCTAAAGCAGACCCAGACACAAGGTACTGAGATGGAATCCAGATTCAGTGACAGATATTTTCTTCAGTCTGTAGCATCTGTCTCTATCTCCCAGCCCAGCGACAATAGTCTTAGTTAGTTCTGTATGTCTGCTGGAATAAATCTACTTCTGTCCAGTATATACAGCATCAACTGTCAGAAGTAAATTTGATTACTTATTACACTCAACAGACATTTATTTTTTCTTCCAAGTGTTCTAAACTCAACCGCTTTTCCTTTAACTCTTCTCTTTCCCTTCAATTCATACCCCTGGCTTCTTTTTGTTTTTACAACTTCAAATCATCTAGGCATTTCTGAAGGTCACAAAGCGACCCTGGCTTATCTACAGAGTCATAGATCACTAGCGTTGGAAGGGACATTTGAGGTCCTGGGAAGGGGTGGGGGGAACATTGAGGACCCGGGTTTTCATTACAAAAGGAACAGACAAATAGCCTGATAACTTAGAGGCAATGTAGAGAAGGGGATAGAATGCTAGACCTGAAGCAAGGAAGACCTGCCTCAGATACCATATATGAAGGGCAACTAAGTGGCACAGTGGATAGCATATGAGGCCTGGAATCAGGAAGATTCATCTTCTTGAGTTTAAATCTAACTTTAGACACTTACTAGCTGCGTGACCCTGGGCAAGTCACTTAGCCCTGTTTGCCTCAGTTTCCTCAGCTGTAAAATGAGCTGGAGAAGGAAATGACAAACCATTCCAATATCTTTGCCAAGAAAACCCCAAGGAGTCACAAAGAGTCAACAGAACAGCAAAAATCGTATGTGATCCCTGGGCAAGTCACTAGACCTCTCTGGGCCTCAGTTTCCTCATCTGTAAATTAGGGAAAATGAACTTAGACTCCATGGTCCTTTCCAGCTCTAAATCTATGACCTTAGCTGGACAAACTCTGGCAAATCTCTTCATCTCAGTTGCCCCACTTATAAATCTGGAGCCTATGGAGAACAGGAACCCAGAAGTCAGTTTGCCTTCTCTTTAGATTCCTGTTAGCTCCAATATCCAATTCTATAATTCAGCCTTATAAGCTTCAGGGACAATGTTTTACATAGGTATCACTATTACTAAAGAGCCCATAGTCTTCCCCAGACTGCCAAAGAGGTCCAGGGCACAAACGAGGTGAAAGAAGCTTTGCACTAAGCCCTCCAGACCCTCATATCCCAGCACTGTTGGACAGTACTTACAAAGAACAATAACACACGTGCATTTTAATTGCAGTTCAAATCCTGGGCCTTAGCCAACATAAAAAAAAAGGTTAAGAGGCCTTGTTAAAGAGGTTCAATTCTCATAAGCTCTTGAGAAGATTGAAAACAAAACACAAACAGGAAAAAAAAAAAATACAAAACCACCTTCCCTCCCCTTTCAAAGCATGAAGTACTGGAAAACTACTAAGCATTTCAAGTGTCCAGACCAGCATGAGTGTGATATTTCATGAGTCCAGGTAATCCTTTTGAAGGAGGGGAGGGGGAAGACAGTTTCCAACATCTAATTTACATGAATTAATGGGTGGATGAAAAGCACTTTTTTGTGTGTGTGGTGAAGTAGGGGATGAAAGGGAAAATGCCCAAGACGTGCATATTCAAGTCAAAACTTGTAGAAGAAGGCGTATGCTGTGCTTGGAGGAGACAGCAAGAGTCTGAGTACTAGAGAGAGTGTATTTCCTTCCAACCACGAATCAGGAGCTCACACTAGTGTACAAACAAATCTTCCTGGCACAAAACAGTTCCCTCTGAAAGGGAGCTCTCTGGGCAGACAGCAATAAACACAGTGCAGACAGGAAGCCTACACAGAACCTAAGAGTATCTAATTTTTTTTCCCTGCCAACACAGCACTTCAATAAAATAACTTTAGAACCCAGGCCCTCATGCTATTTCTTACCAGGATTACATAGGCAGGGAAAGGCTTTATTAATGTGTTTGGCCCATTTAGGCACCATTTCTAGAAATCTAGCGACTGTATCAGTTTAAAAAAAATCAGCCTCTGACAACCTCAATATCAGATCAATGATTCAAATGAAATATTTCTTTCAATTCCCAGGAGGTTTCCCTTCCTAAATCCTTTCTCCATCCATTCTGACACATATGGATACACATTCATAATGGCTGTACTGAGACATCTCTATACATATTGAAATGGGAGCACATCCCTTACATGAGGCTGAGATACAAATTGTTCTAAGGTACATAATTATTTTCTTTTTTTTTACTTTATTTTTTTTCATTTTTCAAATGCTTTATTAACTTCTGATTTACATCATTAATTTCCAACAGATTTTGAGTTACAAATTTTCTCCCCGTTTTTCCCCTACCCACCACCCCAGAATAGCAGTCCCACAGGATATCCCCTCATCCAATCTGCTCTCTCCCATATCTTCTCCCATACCCCCTTCAACTTTTCCAGTAGGGCATGGTGGATCTCTATGCCCCAGTGCCTGTATATCTTCTTTCCCAATTACATGTAAAATAGTATTAATATTGGTACATATAATTTTAAACATTTGATTTTAAAACTTTGAATTCCAAATTCATTCCCTTCCTCCCTTGTCACCCACCCTTACTGGGAAGACAAGCAGTTCAGTATAGATTTTACATGTGTAGCTAACGTAAAACATTAACATAACAGATATATTGTAAAAGACTGCTATATTTCCCTCCCTCCTATCCCACCACCCACTTGTTCTATTCTCTACTTTGATCCCGTCCCTTTTCAAAAGTGAGTGCTTCCAACTTCCCTCCCCCCCCCAACCTGCCCTCCCTTCCATCATCCCCCCTCTTATCCCCTTCCCCCTACTCTCCTGTAGGGTGATACCCTATTTAGTGTGTATTTCATTCCCTCCCTGAGCCTTCCTATTCTTCCCCTCCATTGTAACCCTTTTCCCTTGCCTCTTCTTTATGAAATAGTTTATCCCATTCTGTCTCTCCCCATCTCCTCTCATTATATTCCTCTCTCACCTCTTAATTTCCCCTTTCAAGTATCATCCCTTCCTATTAAATTGGTCCTGTTCCCTCTATCTATGTATACCTGTAAGCATATATAAACATATTCACATGTATTCATATGCCCATATACCCTCCGATATACACATATATATATATGTATGTATGTATGTATATATATATATATATTTCTATTCCCTTCAACTATTTTCATACTGAGAAAAGTTTCATCAATTACATTTATCGTTTTTCCATGTAGGAATGTTAATAGTTCAACTTTGATCAGTGGCTTATGATTTATTTTCCCTGTTTATCTTCTCAAGCTTCTCTTGCTTCTTGTATCTGAATGTCAAATTTTCTATTCAACTCTGGTTTTTTCATTAAGAATGCTTGAAAGTCCTCTATTTCACTGAATGACCATATTTTCCCCTGAAACATGATACTCAGTTTTGCTGGGTAGGTGATTCTTGGTTTTAATCCCAGCTCCTATGACCTCCGGAATATCATATTCCAGGCCTTCGATCCCTCAGTGTAGAAGCTGTCAGATCCTGGGTTATCCTGACTGTGTTTCCACAATATTCAAATTGTTTCTTCCTGGCTGCTTGTAATATTCTCTCCTTGATTTGGGAATTCCGGAACCTGGCTATAATATTCCTAGGAGTTTTCTTTTTGGGATCTTTCTCAGGAGGTGATCAGTGGATTCTTTCAACCTCTATTTTTCCTTCTAGTTCTAAAACATCAGGGCAATTTTCCTTGAGAATTTCTTGGAGGATGATTTCTAGGTTCTTTCCCTGATCATGGCTTTCAGGTAGTCTAATAATTTTTAAATTATCTCTCCTGGATCTATTTTCCAGCTCAGTGGTTTTTCCCATGAGATATTTCACATTGCCTTCTATTCTTTCATTTGTTTGGATCTGTTTAACAGCATCTTGATTTCTCTTAAAGTCACTAGCTTCCCTTTGTTCCAGTCTGAATCTGAGGGAACGATTCTCCTCATTTAGCTTTTGAGATTCTTTTTTCCATCTGGCAAATTCAGCTTTTTAAGGCATTTTTCTCCTCATTGGCATTTTGAACCTCTTTTGCCACTTGAGTTAGCCTATTTTTTAAGGTAATATTTTCTTCAGTCAGGTTGTTGACTCTCATTTCATAATTTTCTTGCATCATTCTCATTTTTCTTCCTAATTTTTTCCTCCACTTCTCTTATCTGCTTCTTAAGGTCCTCTATGGCCTGTAACCAGCTCGTATTTTCCTTTGAAGCTTTTGGTGCAGGAGTTGACTTTACTGTTTTCCTCCTGATCCATGCTTTGCTCCTTTTTGTCCCCAAAATAGGAATCTAATGTTGGAGTCCTCTGTTTGTTTTACTTCCTTTGCCTGGTCATGTCGCCCCTCAGTCACTTGACCCCTGGGCTTTTTGCCACAGTAGGACTCTGCCACCAGACAGGGGAGCTTTCGTCCCAAAGGCTAGGGTTTTCTCAGCTGCTGGAGGTATTAGTTGGATGCCCTCTCTGAGGCGTCCACATGCTCTGGCAAGCTGGTCATGAACCCCAGGACCTCCACCCTAGACCACAATCCAGATCCAAGCAGTCTAAAGCTCTCAGTGGCTTCTCACCTTGGGGGCAAAAGCTGATGCACTCCCAACTACTGGTCCCAAAGTCCACACTGCACTGACCTCTCACTTTGTCCTTCGCATCTATGTGTTGATGAATCTGGAAATGGCCACAGCTCTGGTGATCTGGAGTCCCTCCAGCCAATGGCTGGTCAGGCCTGCCCTGTGGCTAAAACCCCCGGCTCACGGGGGCCTGGGCTCGGCTCCCAGAGTGCTGCACTAGCCGATTCCTGCCAGGCTGTCCTCCTCACAGCTTCTCTGTGTCATTTTGTGGGTTCTGCAGTTCCAAAATTTGTTTAGAGTCCCCTTTTACATGGATTGGGGAAGGTGGAAGCCGGAGCCCTGCGGAGGTCCTGCTTCTTCTCCGCCATCTTGACTCCACCGGTATATAATTATTTTCAACCTCACAAGAATCAAATATCCACATAGGGGATATACAGAGGCAAGAGATCATCCCTGCTCTCAAGGAGCTTACAATCTAACAGGAGAGATAACAGAAAACCAATGCATACAGCTATCCCTTCCACATCACAACTCTCCCCAACTGTAGTTTCTTATATATCTCCAGTTGGCATAAGAAATTAAATAGAAATTTCTGGGAGTTTTACAGAAGCTGCAGATGACATGTAAAGGTCAGCAGAAGACACAGAGCCTATGACAAAATACTTAACCCAAATTTTACAATAAGGTAATGTAAACATCCCATAAAAGAAAAAATTAAAATTCAGACTTCTTCTCTGGTACAAAGGGAGAGCCAAAAAATTTTATTCAAATTTTTCAGATCACAGGGCTACTGTGTCCCCACCCCCTCCCAATGTGGAAGAGATAACTGTACAAAACAAGCTATATACAAGATAAATAGGAAACAAGAGGGAAGGCCCTGGAAGATAAAGGGATACTTTCACCCCTTAAGGAAAAATGTCTCTCTAGATCAGCAAGCCAAAGCCCAGAACTCAAGCTGGCAGCACTGATCACTCAGAAGTGCGTCACCAGGCCAGATCCAGATCATTACACGTTAATTTTTCCTTATACATTTTGCAATTTGCCTTAAATAACACTAAATATTATTTAGTTTTTTTTAAACAACTGTTGCCATTTAAAGAACTAAAAGCAAGCAGAAAAAAACTGTGAAAAGATTTAACAGGTGCCAAATACCTTCATAGTTCTATCCATTGATGAGCTCATATTTCTCTTTCTTTCCCCATTAAATCTCACCTCCATGATTTCAGACCCTGCCAACTACTCTGCTTTACTTGTTTTGGCATTGTGGCTGGAAGGGAATCAGAGCAAATAATAAAGAGGCAGCTTTTTGTACACCAGTTCACAACCTCTCCAACACCTCAGTAGATTGTCTTCATGAGTTGTTGTGACTTGGAAAACAAAAAAAAAATGTTGTTAACTGGTAGTCAACCTTCTGGCAATACACTAGACTGATCCTTGCCGCCTCATTGCTGGAACCACACCTGGAGCCTTAACAGCTTGGCAGGACCTGCCAGAGCTTGGATTCCACTGGTAAAGACTGAGAATGTTCTCCCCACCATTATGAGAATTGTAGTGGTTCATTCAATTATTGAAATGCACTGAATTTTAAAAAAAAAAAGACACTTTTGTTTTGAAGTTCCTTAGCTCTTAAAATTTATATTAACCCAAACATTTTTTGACATAGTCGCTGAGTGGATGCGCTTTTTCCTGACTATGCTTTTTTTCCCCTCTTCCTTTCTTACCCCTCCCTCCTTGGGGGAGGAGGAGAGCAAGCAATAATATCCTCCCTAACAAAAAGAGTGCCATTTTTTTTAAAGCACAGTAGAAAAAAATAATAATAAATGCATGGAAAAGGACAGAAAGAAATTGAGAAGGAAGCACAAACAAAGGATCATTTCGAAAGTTAGCATGTAGAAATGCTATCTTTTTTAAACTGGTCCCCTTTTTCTTCCATCATGCCATTGCTGTACAGGCTTGGCAGTGATCTCACTGTGTCTTCTTCCCACAAGAGCATCTCAAAAAAAAAGCAGAAGCAAAATCAAACCCTTCCTCAGTGGATTTCAAGGAAAACTGGTAATAAGAACAGAACAACTCACAGAGGAAATACTGAAAAAAGGCCAAGCTGGGTCTATAAAGAACTGACAGAACCGTGACATATGTATTTATTCTGTACCAAGTCCAAACCCCTTGCCACACTACCACACCTGATAAGAAGTAAAAGTCACTTCCTTGGAAGCTGTCTGCTAAGGTGCAGGCATTTTTTAAAAATTATTGTTGGGCCCTGAAGGACTTAACGATGAAAAATGCTGTGCATTCCCAAAGAAAGAACTGATGGTGTCTGAATACAGATTGAAGCCTACTTTTTGTTACTTTTTTTTTTACTTTTTTTTTCTTTTTGGTTTATGTCTTCTTTCAGAACATTGCTAATATGTAAATGTTTTGCATGAATACATATGTATAACCTATATCCAATTGCTTACCCTCTCAATGGGGTGGGCGGAGGGGGGGAGAAGGAAGAGAATTTGGAATTCAAAGTTTTAAAAACAAATGTTAAAATTATTTTTGCGTATAACTAGGAGAAAACAAAATACAAAACAATTTTTTTTGTTTTTTGTTTTGCTTTTTGGAGGGCAATTGGGGTTAAGTGAGTTAGCTAAGCTCATGTGACTAGTTTTTTGTGTTAAGTGTCTGAGGCTGGATTTGAACTCAGGTCCTCCTGACTCCAAGGCCAGTGCTCTATTCACTACATCACCTAGCCGCCCCTTACAAAACAAATTTTTAAAAAATTTATTGTTGGAGAGTCTGCTCCCATCCTTTCATTTTCAGAGCTGATTGATTCAATAACAAATACGCATAAGCTATTTTAAAATACAAAAAAAGGGGGGGGGGGACTAAGCAGCATGAAATAGAGATCTAGTTTCATATAGAATCCTTTTGTTCTGTTTTTTTGTTTTTGTTTTTGTTTTTTTAAGCAATAGGGGTTAAGTAACTTGCTCAAGGTTACACAGCCAGTTATTTCTGGGTGTGGTGCTGAGTATCTGAGCCCGGATTTGATCCAGGTCATCCCGACACTGGGGCTGGTGCTCTTACTCGCTGTGCTACCTGGCCACCCCTTTGTTCTGTTTTATAAGTGGAAATTTTCTTTACTTGATGGTTAACTTCAGAACTCTCTAAAACCTTTTCAAAAATAATGTTCTTAGTCTTCAAGCATTTTAAATTGACACCATATGAAATGTTATCCTGAAAATGTCAACCACCAGATAATCACTATATGCTATTAATGCTTGAAAGATTACAACACCAGGGTGGCTAGGTGGCCCAGTGAGTACAGCACCGGCCCTGGAGTAAAAAGGACGTGAGTTCAAATTTGACCTCAGACACTTAACACTTATTAGCCGTGTAACCTTGGGCAAGTAACTTAACTCCAATTGCCCTGCCTTCCCCCTCCAAAAGAAAAAAAAAAGAAAGAAAGATTACAACACCTAATAACATTATATATTTTTTAAAAATCATAACATCATCACTTTAAATTTTCAACTTTATTAGCAAAACAGCTACCTATTTAGAGTAAAAGTTTTCAATGCTTTTACAAAATGAATGGCAAGATAGTTGCTTATTTAAATGAAATATTAATGCCAGATAATCAAAAATGAAGCTCAAAGAAAAAGTATTCTTCATAAAAGCATGGCTTCAGATAAGATTGTAACCAAAATTGTTCAGTTTCCTAGCTGAGAGAAATACTTAAAGTTTAAGACAAGGTAAGACATTCTGATAGATTCTTTGTAACTAGCTAACAGACTCATTCATAGCTTGCTCATGCACCTAAGACCTAAAAATAGAGTTCAAACTCATATAGCAAAGTCATGTTATTAGGTAAAGAGTAGGTAAGCATCTTGACCCATATCAATAGATTTCTTACAAAACTCAATCTTTTTCCCCGGTGCTTTTATAAAATAGTTTAGGGGGAGGGGAGAAATTCGAAGTGCCCTCCTCTGAAAATTCATAGAAATACTTCAATGGCTAAGAGCTTTCTAATGGTACATCAGACCAAAAAGTTAGCAGAAATCAGTTGGCGCTATTCAAATTTATGATCTAAACTCAAGAAGTATAACCAAGAGGTTAATTTTCAGGACACACACACACACACACAATGATAGAAATTAGCCTCAGGATTAGAATGACCTGCATTCAAATCCCACCTCTGACATATGCTATCTATATGACACTGATAAGTCAATTAACTTCTCATAGAACCTAAACTGTTTTCTAAGACTTTATGTTGCATAGCAGGTATTGATCTGCATTGGTAGAGGCAGATTTTGCACTGGTAATACCTCATTCCAATGAAATCAGAGGTCTGGCCCAAATTGTACACTCGCTCACTCACACTCACAGTTTCTCTCTCTCTGAAAAAGTCCTATTGCCAGGAGCTAAGAAATCACAATATGCTCACTTCTAAGTATAACCAACTTTCTATGTGACCTTGGCCAATTCAGTTAAAAAGTATATCGTAAACAAGTCAGAACCATCACTAGAAAAAACCAAAGCATTGTCCAAAGGCACAAAAATGTAAACATGCTCATTCAAACATGGTAGAAACCACTATAGTAACTCATTCCCTCATTCAACTGAATTTATATTAATTCTTCCATCGTTTTCATATCGTCAATTAAAAAGTTGACTTGAGGGGGCAGCTAGGTGGCACAGTGAATAGAGCACTGGCCCTGGAGTCAGGAGGACCTGAGTTCAAATCCAGCCTCAGACACTTAACACTTACTAGCTGTGTGAACTTGGTCGAGTCAACCCTAATTGCCCTCCAAAAAAGAAAATAAAAAGGCAAAGTTGACTTGAGGGAGTATTTTGTGTGGTTTGCCCCAGGTTAAAAATTTGCTACTTCTGGCTCTAGCACCAACTAAGTGGAATGTTCTAGATGCTAGGGACACAAAGATGAAAAATCAATGTAGTGCCTTTTTCTCAAGAGTCTTTACAAACTATTCATCTGTTTTATTAACGTATACACACACACATATGGGGGAGGGGGTGGTGGGGAGGTATAGACAGCTAGGTGGCTCAGTGGATAGAACGCTAGGTCTAGAGTCAGGAAGACCTGTTCAAACTTGACCCAAAACACATGCCAGCTGTGTAATCCTGGGCAAGTCACTTAACCTCTGTTTGCCTTAACCCTCCCAAATCTTAACAGTTTGTAAGATCCTATCTGACTTGAGCCCTAAAGGAAAATGAGCTACAGAACTGATAAATGGTATAAATAACACAGGCGCACATTATGATGTGAGCTCATACTAAGAGGCAGTGTAAAGTGGGAGAAAAACCACTGCCTGGGCCCCAAGTCAGGGGATTTGTGTTTGATTTCTAAACCCATCCTTTCCTTGCTGTATGACCTTGGTTCAAATCCTGCCTCTCACCCTTACTTTTCTCACCCTTGAAATGATTCTGAACAGGAAGGAAAGTAGTTCTCACTACCAAAAGGCTAGGGACCTTAAGACCATAAAATACCTAAGGTCCCTTTACAGATTGTTGTCACTCAAATCCAAAGTCAATAAATATTTACTAAATGCCTACTATATTCCCTCCACTATGAGTGTTGGGGTAGGGGCATTTTAAAGTCTAGATGAGGAGGAGAGGCATAAAACACATTTAAATCATATAGTTTTTCATAATGGTTCAAGACAATCAAGAAAACAATTTCCTCCTCTGTTAATGAGGCTAAGAAATTTGCCTATGGTCATTCATTCAACCAGTAATTAGTGGAGCTGGACCTCAAATCTACTTCTTAAGACTTCTAGGCATGTAATCTTACCATCACATCCCCCCACAATTGCCTCTTGAAACATGTTAGCATCTTAATGTTAGTTATCTACTCCAAACCTCAGTTCCACATGGGATTCATTTTGAATCAGGCAGGATCTCAAACAATCACAGATTTATTTCTTTGGTTTGGTACATGAATGGAAAGTTACATGGATAAAAGTCAAGTAAAATGAAAATGGGGGGAAGGGGGTTAACACTGCTTTTTAAAAATAAAAATACTGCTTTCATAAATAAAAATTCATTAAAGTACTACTTAGGCCTCTTTCAAAAGGAGACTAATGCCATTAGCCTTTAAAATAATTACAGTACATAGGAATATAAGTTCAGATAATAATAATAGCTAGCACTTATATAGCACTTTAACATTTATAAATCACTTTACAAATATCATCTCATTTTGTCCTCACAACCAACCTGGGAGGTAGGTGCTATTATTATCTATATTTTACAGATTAGGAAACTGAGGCAGGGATTAAATGACTTGCCTAGGGTCACACAACTAATAAAGATCTAAAGATTTTAATTCAGGCCTTCCTGACTCCAGGTCTGAGCCTCTAACCATTGTACCACATAGCACAATCTCCATAGACGTAGGTCTGACTATTAGAATATAAATATAGTTAGGCAATCTAGAGATTGTTTCAATGAAAGAAACTTTAAAAAAATAAATTCCCTATTTCAACCAGCCTATAAATGGTAGGGCATAAAGCTACTGAGCAGAAAGCTTCCTCTTCTCAATCTTCCACAATGGAGGTGCACTATAAGAAGCACACTACTCATAGCCAAGAGGCTGTTGCCTTGGAAACAAGAGCTGTAGCTCCTACAATCACACCTCAGCATGTGGATGACCAAGATCTGGATGTCTCTAGGAAAAGCAAACGATTAGAGCCATGGAAGACAGCCAATCTGTAGTAATGGGGAACTGGATGCCAGTATTAGAAAGACTGCATTTGATAATCAATCATCCCCCATCCCTCCCCCCTCCAAAAGAGGGAAGATTTTACAAACACAACTATTACCTAACTCATGTTCTTCACAAATGAAATATTATTGGTTTGAGGTATGGGAGGTATATAGTCCACTCAAATTAAATCCCCAAGAGAAGAGTGGTGGTGATAGAAGGGAGGGTAGACTGGGGAAAGGGGTAATCAGAATGCATGCTATAATGGGGGCAGGGCAGGGGAGAGATGAGGAGAAAATTTGGAACTCAAAATCTTGTAGAAGTGAATGTTGAAAACATATAATAATTTAATTACAATACTAAAAATATTAAATTCCCTTCTTTTCTTGGATGCTTTTAAAAGCAGGATTGATGTTTATCTTGCTTCTATACCTACCATGTAATGTGTTTGCAAGAACTTCAGAGATGAAAAAAAATCACACCCCATAAATGAACTTCATAGTCTATTTGTGCATAAAGTATGGACGCTATGAAGAAACTGGTACTTTATGCTGGCACAAAGGGAAAAAGCATTTAACTCTTAGAATAATAGACTCTGAGACAAAGTAAGTCATGTAAACAAACAACTGCCTAAGAATGAACTAGGTCTTCCTACATTTGCTCTGTCTAACTATAATCTCACTGACTTAAAAAAAAAAAAAAGCCTTACAGAGAATTTCCTTGTTTTGTTTAGTGTTTATCACAGCTACTGGTGATGTCATATCTGTATGGTAAGAAGTCCTGAGCACATAATTTATTATTCAAGTTATACAATTTAGAATAGAGAAGACTGCTCCATAAGACCAAAATAGTGAAAAATTCACCAAATTTTCTCTGATCTTAGTTAAATGTAAATATATAAATTTGGGGGTTTTTTGTCATTATTCTTCCCCTATATGACAGCAATTCCATAAGAATGAAAGTATTTTTTAAAAAGTTTTTTTTTTCATTTTCAACATTCACTTCCATAAGATCTTGAGTTCTAAATTTTCTCCCCCTCTCTCTCCTCCTCCCTCCCCAAGATGGCATGCAATCCGATATAGGCTCTACATATACATTATGAATGAGTCTTAGAGAGTTGCTTGTGGTCCTGGGTGATTTGCCACATAGCCAGGAGGTCAGAAGCAGGACCTAAATGTAGGTCTTTCTAAGTCCAAGACTAGCCCTGACTTGTCTATCGCACAGTGGTGTTCCCCATAGTTCTACCTCAACATACATAATATATAATTTGTGTTCTTTAAAATAGATGTATACACACATACAAATACACACATATATAGTTATATGTGTCATACATATAGTTATACATATAGCCTCATGGACCCTTTCCAAAGATTCTATTGATATTTCATTTAATTCTGAATAGCTCATAAGGTTTTCCTCCATTGACGCAGGACTGATTGATACCATCAAAATCTTAAATTAATTCATCTGTAAATGACTAGGCAATGGTATGGGCAACTAGGTGAAGCAGGGGATAGAACACTGGGCCTAGAGTCAGGAAGACCTGAGTTCAAGTGTGGCCTCAAACACTTACTAGCTGTGTGACCCTGAACAAGTCAGTTAATCCTGTTTTAATTAATTAATTAATTAAAAAGTTAATCCTGTTTGCCTCAATTTCCTCAGCTATAAAATGAGCTGGAGAAGGAAATGGCAAACCGCTTTCGTGTCTGCCAAGAAAAGCCAAAAGGGGTCATGAAGAGTCAGACGTGACTGAACAACAACAGAGGCAATGTCACGGTCTTGTTGTCTTTCTTTTTCTCAATTGGATATCATTGTTCAATAAATGAACTGGTGTTTGAAAAGATTTGTTAATTCCAGAAAAAAAATGTACAACTAAAACCCAAATTCCCAGAAATGAGAGAACATATTTTTTACAGCTTGATATAGATGTAAAGGATCAATTTTAACATTCTATATCTGGTAACTACAACAAAAATACCAGAACCAATTACAGACTGTAAGCTTCCTAAAAACAGAAATCACCTTTCTCTTATACTTCTGTTATCACCAATAGCCCTTTTTTTTTGTATCAGTCATATTGGAGGCAAATACTTGTCAACTGAAAACCAGTTTTCCCCCAAAAGGGAGGAAAAGTAGGGTACCCTGGGAAGGTTTGGAAATAAATACAGATGTCACCTATGGCCCTTGCATTAAGATATTTCATATTTTAAGGATCTATGATTTCAATCCAGTTGGGCACTCCTTACCCTGCCATGCTGTAGTACACAGTTTAAGGAGGCTTTGGTCTCTGTGTTCTCCACTTCCCACCCCTTCAAGAAAAAAACAAAAAGTAAAACCACCTCATGGCCAAGCCTCTGGTGAGGAGCTTCCCCAAATATAACTGAAATGGTCCTCAAGGCCAGACATACAGGTTTTTAGCCAGGTCCACATTTGGTGCCTTCCCAGGTATGAATTCAGCTCTACTGGCCTAGCCTTAAAGAATCCAGGTTCAGTCCCACACCAGTATGGAATACAAACATAAGAAATAGAGATCCCAGAATAGTACTTTTCCTCTGAACCAAAAACTTCATTATTGAACCCGTCCCACAGATCGTCACTTTAAAATAATTATTTCATAATAAGAATGAAGAAGTCAGAGAATCCTGGGAAGATTTCTAGGAATTGTTAACAATGAAATAAGTAGAACCAGGGAACCAATGTACAATACTCCAAAAAAAATAAACAGAACAAAAGTAAACACTGTGTAGTTCTGATGGCCAAACTTAACATGGGGCAAAGTGAGAAAATGCACTTCCCTACTTTCATTTCAGAGATGGAAATATACTGCCAGAAAATGAATATATGTTTGCTCTTGTTGAATTTTCTAAAAATGTATATTCCTTAAATTTTGTTACAAGGTAAAGCTTTCTAGGTGGGTAGTGGAGGAATAGATAAGGAAATGCAAGTGATTATTTAAAAAGAAACTCAAATGAGACTTTATTATGACTTGCTAAACTATCACCAAACATTAAGTGTAGATATTAGGAAACTTCACCTTCCAGTAATGCCTATGTTGCTGAAGATTTGTGTAGCTGTGAGATTTAGACTTTATCACTTATTTAATAGTATTTATTACATAATACTGGAGACACACTAGAGTATACCTTCTATCCAAGGAAACAACGTGGACACATCAAAGAAAATACACATACAAACATGCAAATATATTCAATGTGAATACAAAGTAACAAGGATGAGAAAAGAATCAGGAAAGGCCTCTTGTATGAGATGGCCCTTGAGCTAAGCTCCAAAAGAAGCCAGGAATTTATTTCAAGATGTGAAAGTGAATACCAAGTACATTATTGACAAAGGGAAAAAACTGCACAAAAATAACTAAATCAGTCCAATTTTCTGGAAGTTTGTGGATTGGGATATCGGGCACTCTCAGTTTCAAATAAGATGTATTAAAATAAAAAACTTCAAGGAGGGGTGGCTAGGTGGTGCAGTGAATAGAGCACTGGCCCTGGAGTCAGGAGGACCTGAGTTCAAATTTGACCTCAGACACTTAACACTTACTAGCCATGTGATCTTGGGCAAGTCACTTAACCCCAACTGCCCAGCCTTCCCCCCTCCAAAAAGCAAAAAACAAACAAAAAAATTCAAGGAGTTGCTTAGCAACATCTATACATCTGCAGGTCAGATAAATGACACCACCACCAACACCCCCCAAAAAAATCAGGGCTATTTGAAGAGGTCTATTTATTTCAATTCAGATGTCCTTAGCAACAATAAGATTTCTACACCTTCACTTGAGATGTGTTTTTCAACTTATTTACCTCCTCACTCCCGTTGTTATCTGCCATTTGGTAAATAAGGTAGCCTTTTTATTATACAGGATGGTTGAATTCCCTGTCTTTGATTAAAAGGCAATCATTTCCTAGAGAGAGGAAGTCTTGGAACTGGTCGGCATGCACTTAAAGCAGCCCAGAAACACAAACTATCAGTCTGTCTACAAAACATGTCCTGGAAGGCATAGACATGCTTGCTGGACTGGATCCAGCACCCTTCCCATGTGTTATTTGAGGTACATGTCAAATCCACACAGAAACTGCCCAGCCTGCTGTTTCCCCAGTCACCAAGGCCTCAGTGAAAATTGGGGTTCCTACTAGCTGTTCTCTTCTAGTTTTAACGCTTTGACGTTTATGGATTACTATTCTAAAGCATCCCACAGATAATAAAAGACACTCTGCTGAGGGGACTCCTACAAAGTAAAGCACTGTCTTTCAGCAGCACATTAAAAAAATTTTTTTAGAGCATTTCTTAGGTTTGTTGGGACTTTTAAAATATACACATACATTAATTTATACTTTTTAAGCTACTAGGGGGCAGGGAAAAGAAGGTAGTCCAGACTTGTAATTTTATTGGTATAAGGAATTCCTCATGAGGAAAATTCCCTCTATCAATGTGCGGTAAGCAACTTTCCCGCTTGTATAAGTATTCAAGATGTAAAGCTTTCAAGATTGGCTTATGTGCACCAGAGGGCAAATGATCTGTCCAGGGTCACCTAGGCTCTATGTGTCAAAGGTGGAACTTGAAGTTACTTCTTCCTGACTCTGAGGTCAGCTCTGAATCATCATCCTGCCTCCAATCAACAAGTTAAAGCTTACTCAAAAAAAAAAATGCATTTAAAAAGAATATAACAAAGCACTAGAAAACTTACATGAACTGAAACAGTGAAGAAGGTAGAATTTGGAAAGCAAATTTGTACAGTAACTATACAGACATACAAACAACAAAAACAAAAAAACCCAACCATAAACAGAACGCTGTCATTATAGCAACCAAGCATGGCTCTGAATCAGTGTTGAGAAAAATGTCTTCTTCCCATCCTTTATCAAAAGAGTTTATGAGTGTTTAATATTGAATATGCTATCAGGCATAGTCAATATGTTTGCCAGTTTTGTGGAAATGTTTATAGTTATTCTTTTTTTTTTTTCTTTGTCAAGACAATCAATCGGGATTAAGTGACTTGCCCAGGGTCACACAACTAATAAGGTCAAATGTCTGTGGCCATATTTGAACTCAGGTCCTCTTGATTCCATGGCAGCGCGCTATCCACTGCACCACCTAGCTGACCCTGTGTTTATTCTTTAAATTTTGTTACAAGGCAAGGCTTTAGAAGAAAAAGGGATATATCTGTAAACAATTGGTATAAACACTTTCAAATTAACAAAGAACAGAATTTTTTAAAATATAAGAGTATAGATCTCTACAAGGGCCTTTGTCATACATCCTAACACAAATAAAACACAGCAATTCCTATATCTGTACAAGCAAGTCACTGTGGTAAAGCTTGATCTACTCAGCTATCACAAATACTGAGACAAACATCATGCTGTTTGTTACACTTCAATGCCTTCACTAGAACAGCCATTTGATAAGTATTGCTGGATGAATGAAAATCAAGGACCAAATGGCAGCAGACCGATTCTCACTTCAGGGTAAATGCTTATAATGTTAATAAATGTCATTTATTTCACTGGCTTCAAATGTTCAAACACAGGTAGTCAAACAAAGCTAAAAGGATTTTGTTCTGCAAGGGGCGGGGACAAGGGTTGAAAGGAAGGAAAAGAGGGGGGAAAGGAACAGCCAGCCTCCAGAGGTAAGAGTTCTAGCTAAAAAGCACTTCCATAAGCTATTAGTATTGCCACCAGCATTTAGGCGGACAACAGGAAGCCACCGCTACTCAATGCTGTCATTAACATAATGATGAAAAGAATTCCTCAGAATGAGATTGGGCATTTATAAGTCCCCGGGTAGTAGCTAGCTACCATATTATTGAAAAGTAACTTCATTTGTGAGAACAGAATGGGAGTTTGGTGCTTTGTCCAAGTGCCACACTAAGGAACTTAATCAATTCCTATCTAATCAGAAAGCTGCTTTAACACCATGTCTCCCAGGGAAGTCTAATAGTGAATGACTGCTGCTTAATCAGGACAGCATGGGGAAAACATGTTTAGAGAGACAGCAATTGGCCAGTGCTAAGGGGTTAAGTGGTGTTTAACTAAGTGTTAAATTGCAAAGGACTGAGCTTCAGTGTTTTAATGAAGAAATTACCAAAAATGGATAGAAATGAAGATGAAATGTATCTGTTCTATTCATTCTACACCCTGCATGTGCTTCTCTCTTTATATACAGATATATGCAATGTATATATAAACAAATTACATGCATACACACATATATACTCAACTGATTTTCATAGCTAACTGATATTATCCACACAGGAAAAACCAAGTGGATGAAGAGTCTCTGTTGTTCAGACCATGATATATACTTGGATATACAAACCATAGACTAGTCTTCCAGTATACCATATATAGAATGTATGTATATATGGAAAATGAGATGAGGAGAAAAAGATAGGTTAGGTGGCCTTTTGAAAAATGTGGAGTTTTTTCAATGACCCCCAAGTTTCTTCCTGAAAGAAAACATCCTTTTAGCTTGAACATTCTTTGGATGCTACTAAATGGTTGTGAAACATGAAATACCACAACCTCAAAAAAAAAACAACACAAACAAAAATTCTTACCACTCAAAGGATGATGTGGAAAGACATGGTGGGCTTATACATTACCAAAGATAAATTGTGTCCAAAATATGGAGTAAAAGATGGCAAAGATGTATGACCAAATAAGGAGGGATAGTCACATAGTGAAATCAGACCAAATGATGATCATCCTGTGAACTGAACTAAATAATGTCAAAAGATATAGAGGAAGATCTCCATCATAATAGGATGAGAAAATGTAGCTGGGTACTGCTAGGTGGCTCAGTGGATAGAGTGCTGGGCCTGGAGTCAGGAAAACCTGAGTTGAAATCCAGCCTCAAGTAATTACTAGCTGTGGGACCCTGGGCAAGTCACTTAACCTGTTTGCCTCCGTTTCCTCATCTGTAAAATGAACTGGAGAAAGAAACGGCAAACTACTGGAGTATCTTTGCCAAGAAAACCCCAAATGGGGTCACAAGGGGTCAGGCACAATTAATCAATCAAACAATAATCTGCAGGCTTAGAAGAGGCATCTACATTGATGAGATCACGTTTTTATTAAAAGACTGAAGGTATAAGCTTCTAAGACTTCACAACCAAGATGACATGAAAGAACAGAGTTCTACATCAGCTAAATAATATTTGGCACGTAGCAGAACTTTCAATTTGATACTCAGAAATTTAATAGAGTGATAGAGGAGATGGGGGGGAGGCAGTGTCAGGAAGGGTTCTACAATAGAATGAACACTGGACTTTAGAGTCAGAAGATCCAAGTTCTCAATTCTGTCATTATGAGCTATGTGAGTCGTCACGGTACCTCTATGAACCTCAGTTTCTTTATCTATTAAAAAGGAATTGGATTAGATGACATGTATGATTCTTCAAGGTCTGTGTACATGTTGGTGGGGAGACAAGTGCAAATAGGTGTGGTTTAGAGTCCCCCCTACCAACAACAGCATGTGAGCCAAGGATTTTCAACGTTCCTTCTGAACCACGACACGTCATGTCCTATCACTTAAAAAATCAAGAATACGTACCATCATCAAAAAGTGTCTATTGTACAACTTAACCTGCACATAGAAAGGAAAGAGACAGCTAAAAGACAAATATGGGGTGGCTAGGTGGCACAGTGAGTAAGAGCACTGGCCCCTGGAGTCGGGAGGACCCGGGATCGGTTCTGGCCTCAGATACTTAATACCCACACAAATAACTGGCCATGTAACCTTGGGCAAGTTACTTAACCCCAAATGCTTTTTAAAATAAATAAATAAATAAATAAATGAAAGACATGTTTCTGAACAACCCCGCCACCCAAAAGTAAAAAAAAAAAAAAACAACAACTCAGAAAGCATCATGAGAAATAAGTCAAATGGCCACTTACCTCACTGTTTTTCCAACCCTCGGTCTGCTTTTAACCAAGCTAAGGTTCAGGTTTGAATCAATCCAACCTACCATTAACAAGGTGACTGGTCAAATCAGCTGTGGAACAGATTAATTCTAAAGTGACCCCTCTCCCAGAAGACCTAGATATCCAGTAATTGGTTTCAATCAACCTATGGATAACTCTCAACTTGGCCAACAACAATCGAGGAAATGGATAGCCTATAAATGATGTGGAGAGACCCAGTCTGAGAGCGACAATTGAGCAAGTTTTTGTTTCTGTTTGTTGGGTTTTTTTTTTTAATTAGTGTTGGTTGCTAACATTCCAAACTGATAACCAGTGAGAAATCAAAGTCTAGTTTCTTTGCCAGGAGCCAAGTTACATCAGAGAAATTGCAGTAAGCAATGATGCTGGTTGATGATCTGAGCCTCTGCTAAGAGGAGATGTGTATACACCCCACCTGGACGCATTTTAGAGCTGTCCTCAATACAAAAAAGTTTTGCCATAAAAATTTCTGCACTTTTAAAACCCAAACACATGAATACAATTCCCTGCCCATCTTGTATTTGCCTATCCCATGCCTTCCCACCTTCTAATTTGGCTATAATATATGGGTCAGAGAATGAGGCCTACAAAATCATTGGCCTTTGGAGACATAAGCCAGAACCTAAGCCAGCTGTGTGGTCTGGAACTAGAAGTAAGAGTGGGAAGAAAATAGTAAAACTTTTAAAGGGAGCATACCTCTTCATGGAATTCTCATTTGCATTTTGCACATTCAGCTTTTTTTTTTTTTTTGCAGTGATTCTAAAACCCTACAAAGGTTACGGTCTCAGATCATATGTTGTTAATAGGTCAGATTCAGAGATTTTTCCTTCCTTCTTTTAAATGGTTTCTGACTGAATAGCATTTCATAACCACATGATTGCAGTGCTGAGTTTTCCTATGCTTAAGGGTCAATTAGCATATCCCGAATATACCCCAAATTTTGTAAATTTATAAAATATTGCTACCAAGGGTTTAAAGAGAAAAAAATCATGAACTATTTTTCCCTACATCCAAGGCTAGAATGATCAATGCCTAATACAGAGCCAAATAGCTAGTTTGTTCTCAGTAAATATTCATTACTGATTTCATGTACTAAACAAGTTATCTACCACTACCAGCAAAATCTGCCTAAAATAACACCTTGCATGTCATCCCCTGCACAAAAACTTTCTATGATTCCCCACTGTCTACAGGATAAAGTCCAAATTTCTTATCCTGGTATTCAAGACCTACCACAGTCTAGCCCCAGTTTACCTCTGCAACCTGGAACTCAGCTAATGGGTTCATTGTTCACTGAATATATCAACTACATTTCCATCTTCCTATTCTCACACAATTCCCCTGCCTGAAAAACATTTGTCCCATTCTAAAAGTACTCCCATCTGTTATGAAAAGTTCATAGACAGCGACTAGGTGGCGCAGTGAATAGAGCACCGGCCCTGGAGTCAGGAGGACCTGAGTTCAAATCCGGCCCCATACACAACACAAAAACTAGCCATGTGACCTTGGGCAAATCACTTAACCCCAATTGCCCACCAAAAAGCAAAAAAAAAGAAAGTTCATAGGACTTCCAGGAAGTCCTTCTTGGTTTCCCAGCCCTTCCTCACTCACTGTTCTAAACTCCTACAACACCTACTGCCCATACCACTCAACAGATGCTTAGCTTATTTGTCCTTTGAAGCATATGACCTAACTCCCCAACTAGACTACAAGCATCATGAGGTCAGGAACTATCTTATACCAAGGGTTAAACAGCATACAATAATCACTCAATAAAACACTGATGCTTTCTTCAGCTAGTAAACAAAAGAATTTTCTTCTCCCAATATATAATAGGTAGGATTTTTTTCCCTTTACAAACATTTAACTTTTTTTAAAAAAAGGACTTCTGTAGTAAAACCACCTTACTTCTACACTTCTGTCCAAACATTTTCTTCTCCAACTCATACATGGGACAGATCTGCCATACTCTCAACTTAAACATCTTAAATATTCATTACAATAAACGCTTTTAAACAAAAATGGAGATATAAGAGGGAACCACTATGCTAGAAATCCATCTTAGATCCTGCTACACCATATGTAGCCTACAAATAAGGAACATGAAGTGCTGGTTAGTAAAGTTTTTTTGTTTTGTTTAAATATTTGAAAATATTCTCTACTAAACTCAAAATTCTGCACTATGGTGGGGTAGTGGGAGGAATTTTGGACACAATCTAGGCAAAATGATATGATTGGAAAACCCTACAAGTTAGTAAAAGCAATGAGTTTATAAAAAAATAGCCTGTTAAGAAAAAAAAAGCCTAACAAAAAACGGAGTGAAACGGGTTTCACAGAGCACATCTGTTTTGAGTTACCTGTACAGCATGGAAAGGGCAGGATTTTGAAGGGTGAACAATAGGATGGACCCACAGACACAGGAAACCCTTTCAGCCCACTTTATTTAAAGGCGATGAAAATGAAAGAATAAGAGAAGAATGTGGAGTGGAAGTTTGGACCAAATGCTATATAAAATGGTTCTTGGGTTCAGGTCAGCTCCACCAGGATGTAACAGACTGTTATTCGTAAGGGGGGAAAAAAACCTATGTGTCAAGTGATCCTTAAAATAGAAAAATAATGATGCTATCTTAAATGCTGTCTCGAACCCTTCCTCTCCTGACAAAAAAAACACCCTTCTACATCTGGTACCCAGTCAGGGAGCAGGAATGGCTGAAAGTACTGCATAACTCAAAGACCATTTGCCATCTGAGAAATATCTACTTTAAAACATACACACAGACATAGAGTAACATACACTAGGGATTACTCTGTTTTAGACAAGCTCAATAGAGCTGAAAAGTACTTTTCTCCATTCTTCTTCCACTACCTGGTTTTGAAAAAAATGCCATTAAAAAGAATATTTAGGGGTGGCTAGGTGGCACAGTGAATAGAGCACTAGCCCTGGAGTCAGGAGCACCTGAGTTCAATTCCGGCCTCAGATACTTAACACTTACTAGCCATGTGACCCTGGGCAAGTCACTTAACCCCAATTGCCCTACCCTCCCCCCTCCACAAAGCAAAAAAGATCCTCTTTAGAGAATAAAGGTCATGTTGTTGCTTTGTAAATGCTTTACAACCATCATCAAAAATTACAAATTGAGTTACTTATTCCAAAGAGATTATTACTGCCATCCAGGGATTGAGGGATTGAAGGTGAAGAATCTGAGTTGTACAGTAACTGCACTGTTACTTGATATATACTTATATATACTTAGATATATGATAAGACGTGATTGGAAAAAGTACTAAGAACAAATTATAGATTCAGAATTTGAGAAATGTCAATGGATTTCAGTGGTTATCTCCCCTAACCCTATAGCTGAGAAAGAATTTCCTCTACAGTAAGAGTTCTTAAACTGGGATCCATTCCCCCCCCCCCAGTAAGTTCACAGTTAAATTGTAGGGAGTCCAGGAACCTCAATGAGAAAAAAAATTTTTCATTTTAGATTCAATAAAGCATTTATTAAGCCCTTTCTATATGCCAGGCACTAGGAATAGAAATATGATGAAAGGGAAGAGAAAGAAAGAGGGAGGGAAGGAGGGAGAAAGAAAGAAAGAAAAGAAGGAAAGAAAGAAAGAAAGAAAGAAAGAAAGAAAGAAAGAAAGAAAGAAAGAAAGAAAGAAAGAAAGAAAGAAAGAGAGAGAGAGAGAGGGAGGGAGGGAAGGAGGGAGGGAAGGAAGGAAGGAAGGAAGGAAGGAAGGAAGGAAGGAAGGAAGGAAGGAAGGAAGGAAGGAAGGAAGTCCCTAGTTTCAAGTAGTTTATATTCTTTTTACAAAAATAAGTTTTTATTAATATCTTTCTTTATTCCCATAATTTCTCCCAGTATCACTCCCTTTGCTTTCCTAGAGAGATATCCCATATAACAAATAATATTTTTAAAGACAAAAGAAAAATTGGCATAACTGAGCAATACATTGAAAGGTTAAAACTACCTGCTAAGGGAGGAAGAGAGGAGGAAGGAGTGGGGATGGGTGGGTGGGTAGGGACAGGATGGAAAAGTAGTCTAGAGTTAGGTGTGAAACTGGGTTAGAAGTGATCCATGGCTGGGAAGAGCACTTCCTCAAATGGAGGTTCCAGGAATGAACTTGCCAACTGGAAGAACGGGTCACAGAGTGAAGGGGTCTCCAGCATGAGAAGGCCCCTGGGGCAAATGATTCTTTTCACTAATCTCTAACTAATATTTACTATTTCTTTCAATTATTTTTAAAAAGTTATTCTGAGAAAGGGTTCATAGACATCATTAGACTGTTGAAGTGGTCCAGGACAAAAAAAAAGTTTAGAATCTCTGCTCTACAACATATCTGGCAAGTGGTCATCCAACCTTTGCTTGAATGCCTCCAGTGAGGAGGGAAGCCATTATCCCCAAAGGCAGTCCATTCTACTTAGGGATATTCTAATTGTTAGAATTCCTTACTCAAACTTAAACATGCCGCTAGGTTCCACCCATTGTTCCTAGCCCCGGGGTGGGGAACCTGTGGCCTCAAGGTCACATGTGGCCCTCTAGGTCCTCAAGTACAGTCCTTTGACTGAAGGAAGGACTTTAATAAAAGGATTTGTTCTGTAAAACTTGAACTCATTCAAAAGGCAACACCTAAGGACCTTGAGGGTCACCTGTGGCTTCCAGGCCACAGGTTCCCCACCTCATCATAGATCTTCCCTCTGAATCCAAGTAGAATGAATATAATCCCTTTTCAAGGTGAAGGCCTTTCACTTACTTGAAAACACCTCTCATCTCCCTCTTAAGTTTTCTCTAGGCCAGGCAAAACATTCCCAGTCCCTTCAATTGATCCTCAGATGATGAATTGAAGACTCCTTGAAGTTCAGAGGAGGACAGCTAGTGTACCTTCCAGTTTATCAATAGCCTTCCCAATTTTTGGCACCAAAACAGAACTCAACATGGTTGATATTATCTGACCGGGGGAAAGTACAAAGGTCCTATCACCTGCTTATTAAATTAGTATTCCTCCTACCGATCATAACCTAACCTCATGCCAGCTGTTTTACTTATTAATTGACTACTTTAAATTAAATATATAAATGGATACCATTGAGATGTTGGACCAACCTTCAGACATGTATCTCCATGTCTTCATGTTTTGAAATTTTTCACCAATGCCACACAAAACCCAAAAGCCAAAAAATTCCATTATTCTAGGCTTGTCTATGATGAAATGTCACCAGTAATAAAGTTCTTCATAAATGTCGCCAGTTACGATTACGGTAAACAAACCACTTTCTACATGACATCTCAGGGCTATGCTACTTGGGTAGCATCCTTCAAATATACATAAGCAGGTTATAAATTAAGATAGTGATTAATGAACTCTTCTCACCAGTCTCCATCTGCTGGTGAGAGGAGTTAACCTGTCTCAGAATGGGGTGAAATCAAAGCCAAGTTAAATATAAATCGACCTGTCAAAATAGCTTCTTACTAATTATTGAGAGGGAAGAAGAAATCTAGACATAATTGTCCTAAATTATGGAGTTAGAAAATAAACTAAATGCTTCTTAATAAAGACCAGGCACGTCGATTTATTAAAAAAAAAAAACCTATAATTTTATTTTGAAATAAAAAAATTTATCCTATCTCTATCTTCTTGGCTATATAGATTTAAAAGGCACTAGGCCAACTGACAGCTTGGTCCTTTGAGATATTCTTAAATTCAGGTCCTTCCTTAGTGTTAATATGACAGTAATCAGCTCAGTAAGAAAAATCAAGAAGACAATACTATATTTGGTCATGTTAACCAATACTACTTGTGCTTGAAGATAATAGTAAGTCAACATTTATTAAGTTACTACTAGACAACCTTTTCTTGAATCTCTGCTCTTTTGGATTCCAGGAAACTGTTTTCCTAGCTCTATTTTCTACTCTATGAACTCGCTTTGCCACTACCTACCCTTTAACTCTGGATATATTTCCTATCAGGGTGGAGAACCTAGGGCCTCAAGGCCACATGAGGCCCTCTAGGTCCTCAAATGCAGCCTTTGACTGAATCCAAGCTTCACAAAACAAATTCCCTTAATAAAAGGATTTGTTCTATAAAACGTGGACTTAGTCAAAAAACTGCGCTTGAGTACCTAGAAGGACACATGTGGTTCCCCACCTTTGCATCTAGGTCTTGGCCTACAGAAAGTTTGTCTAGTCTAGGTAGTACAGGTAGTAGTTGAAATCGCAGGCACAGACCAAATCTAAGTCTAAGGCCCTAAATACTCCCTTGTACCATTTTACTTAAACATAAGGTATGAACTAAGTCCCTATCCTGTCTCCCTCTTCCAATTTCTCTATTGTCATGGTTTTACCATCCTTCTAATAATCAAGGATTTTACAACCTTAGATGTCTTTTCTCCCTACCACCATCCGCACCCCAGCACCAATTCTTTTTTCACTCCCAGCAATGGTGCAATTGCTGATACTACTCCAGAATTCCTCTTAGAGCTACCATATTTACTCCATTTCCACATCCTTTACCCCACTCCAGTTCCTCCTCATCTCTAAATTATTCCAATAGTCCCTTACTGGACCTCCCAATCTCTCTCTCTCTTCTCTGTATTATATACATTTAAAAACATTTTGAGAAGGGACCCATAGGCTTCAGCAAAATGATAAAGACATCTTTGACATACAAAAAGGTGAAGAACCCCTAGTTTTTTTCAATTGTTGTGCAGTAGTTTTTCAGTCATGTCCAACTCTATCTGACCCCATGAGGAGTTTTTTGGGCAGAGATACTGGACTGGTTTGCTATTTCCTTCTCCAGGCATCCCTGGTCTAATCAATCCTAAAATCCATTTGCAGAATATTCCTCTGATGCTATTCAATTCATGCTTCCCTTCTCCCCCCAAAATAATAATCTCTCATTGATACAGAACTTTAAGATTTGTAAACCACTTTTTTCACAACTACATAGAGTAGTTATCCTAATTATTACTTCCTTTTTACATATGAAAAACCTGAGGCTCAGGGTGAAAGGTTAAAGGACTTGCCCAAAGTCACATAATCAGAAGCAGGTTGAGAATCAAAATAAGTCCCAAGACCAGGGTTCAATAGTGACCATGAAAGAGTTACTAGTTCATAAAAATGCAAATTTAGAGATGCAAGGTACTTTAGGGGTCATGAATCCCAATAAAGGTCATTTAGTTCAACCTTCTCATTCAACAGATGAAGAAAATGAAGCCCAGAGATGTTCTTACCAAAGGTCATCCTAGTAATGGAGAGGAACCTCCAGATTTTCTTCCACCTGGATCAATTATAGAGAACTCTTGAGACAAATTAAAGCAGAAATAAATATTCAAACAAAAAATAAATTTTGTTCTATATCTTTCCTATGGCCCCAGATAGAAAACAACTAAGTAATGCAAGTATTGTCATTCCTGTATTTAGCATAACAATTGCTGTCCAGGTACTAGATCACACAACTTAGACCTGGCTCCTTTCTAATCAATTTCCAATGATGTTCTAGGCACTGGTCCAGAGGCTGCAGATTCAAATACTGAACATAGAATAGAAGAATAGAAGAGTGTGTACTCTTAAGATGCTTATGGTGGCCTCATAACTGAGTTGTTCAGACATCTATTTTTTGCTGCAGGATTTAGAAATGAAGATTTAAAGGAAAAAAAGATCTGAAACTATTTATTGACCACTCCACACTCCCTCTCACCTAATTTACTACTAACTTGCTAGGAAGGAAAGAGAGAGAAGTCATAAGAAATAATGATTCAGTTTCAAATATCCAAAGGCTTTTTATAAGTCAGGGTAATAACTACTAAGACTTTAACATTTTGAGGGGGGTGGAGGAAGAGTTTGAGTTTGCCGATGTCCTTTTAATACAGGAAATACCAGTCAACCTACACATCATTATATTACCCAAAAAATAGAGAGAGCAGCTTTACCACTGTTTCCCCTCTCTTTTTCCAAAAAACATCTGCAACTTCATTCTTCGACTGAGGTACATGATTTCCTGTTGCTGACTTTGGATGACTGCTCCATATGCAAACTATCCACCTTGCAAAGAAATTTCATGAGAATTAACTGGATGCATGTTGGTACCTTAGTTAAATAAAGTGTAGAAGGAATGAGACATCATTTTAGGGAATGCAAAGAGGGGGCAACTTTTAAAAATTTTATTTTATTTTTAATTTATGAAATAAAACAAGCATTTCTATAACAGTATAATAAAAAATCATTAATAAAACTTCAAATCTATTATGTACAACTTGTTATCCCTTTTAAATACATAATAGTTATCATGTAAATTTCTTTTTTCCCCTTTTTTCTTCCCTCCACACTCTAGGTCCCTCCCTTCCCCCCTAGAGATGGCTACTATTAGATATAAATGAGTATTTGTATGTATAATTATCTATACGAACTTCTTTTTATCATTTCTTTCTCTGAATGCAAATAGCATCTTTCTTCATAGGTTCTTTATAGTTAATTTGGGGGACAACTCTTTTAAAAGATCAGCCTTATTCTCTTTAGGCCAAGTAAGAGCGAAATACCTATTTTTATCCCAACATCCCTATTGACCTTTACAGTGAGGGGCAGATGTCCTTGGGAAGATTAATGGGTTCATCTTATGTCTGTGAAACACTTTAAAAAAGAATGCTTATAAAAATGAGCAAGAGTGGACAGCACTAGAAGCCCAAGAAGGCCAGGTAAGGTTGTCTGGTCTCCTGGATTTTACCTGTTTTCTTTGAGTGGGTCTAGTCTTGGCAGTAATCTGCAGGAAATGAGAAACAGACTAATTTTAAATTATATGGAACCTGTGATAACTATGTGACTTGCATTTTAAAGAGTCAATAAGTTGCAGAACACCCGGGTAAATGAAAGATGACCAAATCTTACATATAACCCTCAGACTAGCAATAGGTATCTGGTCTCTTTAGCTGCTACATGTCTCTCTTCTCTGATTCATTAAAATAGATTGACTAGCAGATGCTTTCTTAAAGGAAAGCAGCAATACCAAGCTTCAGCCTAGTGTGAAGTTAAACACTAGAGAGCTTAACTAAGGATGAGGATACCATATAATATAACTGGCTAGTATGGAAATAGCTCATGGCCTGATAGACCAGACACATACCAGAACAAGTGCCTAAGAGAAATTACAAGGACCCCATGCTTTGGACTTGTCTGTAAAGAGTCCAGACCAAGATTGGGGAGCCTGTGGATTTCTAGGTCCTTGAGAGTAGCCCTTTGACTGAGTCCAAGCGTTACAGAACACATCCTTTTATTAAGGGGATTTGTTTTGTGAAGTTTGGATTCTGCCAAAAGGCTACATTTGAGGGCCTAGAGGGCCACATGTGACCTTAAGGCCACAGGTTCCCCACCCCTGGTCTAGACCCTAATACTTCAGGATGGTATGGGACCAAGATTTCCTCAGATTCTAGGCACCACTGCGTTCCCAGAGTCCTTTGAGGTAACTAGGGGTAGAACTGCCTTGACTCCTAGTTATCTTGAGGCAGCATGATGTACACAAAGAGCCTTGGCTTAGTGTCAAAGGCCTTGATGAAAATCCAGGTTCCACTACTGATTACACAGGTGATCTTAAGCAAGTCATTTAGGGTCTCTATGGTTGACTTTCTTCATTCAACAAAGGTTAAACTACAGTTTCTCTGTGGTTCCTTCCAAAACTAGCATTCTACAAGACTATGGACTATTTAGAATACAAAGCAAAATGGGTTTTAAAAACTACTTGCCAAGAAGTTATGGGAAATCATCTATTTGGTTATTGTAACTTTAAGACTCAGATCTTGGCCAAGAGAGTAATTATCCTTACTATTTTCACATAAAGTTTGAAACACATTTGTACATTTTCAAGAAGCTAAATCCTTTTGTGTCTTTGTGACTTGCTTCTAGGAACAAGAGGCTCTTATGCTATTAACAGCTAAGTCCTAAGGCTCTAAAATCTGAACTGTTGATTAGAACTCAGGCATGTCAGCAGGTCAGAAGTACTTACACAATAAATGGTAGTTGAATAGATCATCGAAAACAAGTAAGTGAAAAAAAGACACTAAACAATGTGGCTGACATTCAACTTATATATGACTCAAGAGCTCAAAGTCACAAAAAGAGTATCAGACATTTAAAAAAAACAAGCATTTTCTTTTAATCGTCTCTTGGAAAGCTCTTGCGGACAGAGCCAGGCTTAGGTGGATTTCTGCATGTTGAAGCCTAGTAGAAATAATCAAACAAACTGTTAAGCCCTCAAACAAAGCCTGATTTCCAAGTATTCTCAAGATGAATCTGCTAGAGCTGTCATCCCAGTTTTCAGGATGAAGGAAAAGTCAAGTTACTGGCATCAGTGAAAAAGCTGGCTGGTCCATTTGACAAGCAAAGTAGGCACTCAGCCCCAGGTGTAAAAAGAACAACATTTCCATGACATTGTCTACACAAAACATTCAAATCCCTTCAGCCAGTAGTTCCAAATCCAATCCTATAATCTGATTCCTTTTTGGGGAGAGGAGGCAGCTAGCCTCTCTCTAGTTTGGAATTTTGTTAATTGCTTTCAAATGGAAAAAAATAACCTGCTAAAGGTATTCTTTACATTAAAAAAAAAAACCTTATTTTCAAACTGGAAAAGCTCGTAACAGACAGGTTTTCATTAAAGGCCTCATCTGATACCCCATGATGCCATAGAGGTGACCCCAAGTTCTCTAAAGATATTCCAAAAGAACATAAGTCCCCATAGGTCCTCCCAAACTGGAAAGACCAGGTCTACTGATCCAGAGACAGGCTTTGTCTTCTGTCTGAGAATTATTCTATCTAGGTTTCAAAGTGTTTATCATCAAAAGTTCAGCTACCAAGCAATGAAATATTTTGAACAAAACAACTCATGAGGATCATTTCCTAAGACCTGGAGGAATTACAAAAAAGGTCAATGGAGGGCACTTCCACATTGACTAAATTAAAGATTTTTTGAAATAAGGAGTACCTATGTGCCAAGTACAGCACTAATTTGTGTTGGACTTAAATTATGAGTGAAACTCCTGGGGTCCAGAGAACTTGAATACAAAAATAGAAGAGAATTTGACCCCCCAGATAATCACACAAAGAGTTCTTTTCTCTTAAGAAGTATAAACTACCCAGCTGTCCAAATAGATTCAGAATTACCATCAAGCAAGATATAAAACAAAGTTAATCAACATAAGGCAAGTCCTACATAGCAATGATTGTTTGACAAAAGTTTTTTGTTTGTTTTTAATTACATACACATTGAGGGAATTTTCAGTCCAGACCTGAAACTTCTCAACGGGAAGGAAACTCCTTCCACTAAATGCAGATCAACATCTGTAACTTATAGTCTTGGAAAACTGCCTAGACACTGAGATATTAGGTGACTTGTTTATGGTCAGGCACATACTAAGTATGTTGGAATTGAGGTAACACTTGAACTCAGGACTTTAACCCTCTTTTCATAACACTAACTGCAACATATCATCACTCATCAATTCTTGGCCCTCTTACATGTTCATAAGAATCCAAGATAGGGGCAGCTAGGTAGAGCAGTGAATAGAGCATGGGCCCTAGAGTCAGGAGGATCTGAGTTCAAATTTGGGCTCAGACACTTGACACTTACTAGCTGTGTGACCTTGAGCAAGTCACTTAACCCCAATTGCCCTGCCTTCCTCAAAAAACAAAAAGGAATCCAAAATAGATGGACTCTGGTTAGACCAACTGGCTATATCCCGGGGGAAAAAATATGGAATTTTAAAAAATCACACATGAAACAAAAAGCTAGATCTAGCATCTGAAATTTTTTAAGAAAAAAACAAGAAAAACCTCCTTGTTGACAGGTGTCTAAAGTCCTATTTCCACCATATGCAATCCCTTGTTACTTGTCATAAGACAGACTGAATAGGTAAAATTTTCATCTCCCTCTTTCATTCTACTAACAATGTATACTTCACTTACTAAACAAAATATGTTATTTTCTATCCTACTACTCCAAAATTCTAGAATAAGTAAGAAATGCAGCCCAAGACAGTGGGAAAAATATTGGACAGTGAATCGGTAGATTCTAGTTGTGGTTCTAGGTCAACTAGCATGATCTTGGGACGGCCAGGTGGCTCAGCAAGTAAGAGCACCGGCTCCAGTGTCAGGATGCCCTGGATCAAATCCGGGCTCAGACACTTAGCACCACACCCAGAAATAACTGGCTGTGTAACCTTGAGGAAGTTACTTAACCCCGATTGCTTTAAAAAAAATAAAAATAAAAAATAAACTAGCATGATCTTGAAAAGATTATTGTCAATTCCCATCAATTCTACCTTCACCGTATCTGGTATATACATATGCCCTTCTCTCCTCTGACATTGCCACCACCCTCGTGTAGCTGCTCATCACCTGATGCTTGTCTTCTAGCAACAGACTTCTGGTTGGTGCCAAGCCTCAAGTCTCTCCCTACTCCAGTCCATCCTCCTCTCGGCTACCAAAGTGAACTTCCTAAAGCACAGATGTGACCATTTATACCCACCACCACCACCATTCAACAAACTCTAATGGCTTTCTATTATCTCCAGGATCAAATATAATTACCTCTGCTTGACTTTTAAAGCCATTTCTAACCTGATCCCTTTCTACCTCAACAGTCTTCTTATACCTTATTCCCCTCCAGGTACTCTACGCACCAGCTAGACTCACCTACTAGCTGTTCTTTATATATAACATTGCATGACCCAGGTCCTTGCCATTTCACTGGCTGTCCCTCATACTTTGAATTCTTATCCCTCCTTATCTTTGCCTCTTTCCTTCTCACAAGTCTTTCCTTCTCACCCTTATTGTTAGTGCCTTCCCCCTAAGATTATTTCCAATTTGATCCGTGTATATATATTGTTTGTACACAGTAATTTCTGTGTTGTCTCCCTCAGTGATTTGTAAGCTCCTTCAGGGAAGGAACCATTTTTCCATTTTTTTGTACCTCAAGTTACCTCAAGGCAGAGTAGGGGTTTAATATGTGTGTGGTTACTTAACTTAAAGATACAAATAAAAATCACATAGGATGAGAGACTGAATGGATAGTAGGTAGCAATCAGCACTACTGGAAGGAATATTGACATGGATAATTTCATAGGTCACATAAGTAGAGTGAGCTGAGGCAAATGACACAATATTTCCAGATCTCCAATTCTTCACTTGTAAAGTAAATGGCTTGAGCAAGATGATTTCTTAGGTTTCTTACCTTTAGTGATTGCTGATACTCAAGTATCAATTCAATGGATTGGAGGAATCAGTACAATGAATATATACAAGCATGTGTAACTCTGTATTTGAGACAGAAACCATGAGTATTTTCACCTTTAAGTTATTGTTTTTAAAAGTGTCTTATGAAATAATCCTCATTTTTAATTCATGAAAGCACTAAGCTTATAAACTAATTCAGGAATTAACAAATAAAGCAAAATAACACTCAGGTCAGCTCCCCCAAGCACCAGGATTACCCAATCATCCATTATAAAGGCATAGCTTTGGTCTTTAGAGCAAAGCAGCTTTCAAATACATCAAATCCTAATTAAATTTTAAGCCATAATGAGAAATTCCATTACTTATGCTTTGACCCTTATTGAATCACTTGGACAAAAGAGTACAAAATGGCTGATCACATAGAAACCTGATCAATCACATCTTATAAACAGTCAATCCCTAGTGGGCATTTCAGAAAAAATAAAATTAGTTTCATTATACTAAATTTTCACACATAAAATGCAATCATCCTCAAGGTGTCCACTGGAGAAATCCTACCTCTCTCCCCAAAACTATAAAGCTCATGTGCAATTAAAATTGTGTTGCTTTCCAAAGTATCAAATACCCAACTTTTCATAATTACACATTAAGAAAAAAAACTGAACATCTGCCTCCAAAAATCTGAATGGCTTAAAAAGAAATCATAGTAACATAGATTAAGTTAATGTTTCAAATTTTTTTTAAAAAACATGGCTTACTTTTATCACTACTTTCTTCTGAATCATTCTATAATAGCTGCTGCTTTTCTCCCTCAAGAATCTTCAGCACACCAGTAACATAAAATTATACTATAGTGTATTATCTTGGGTATATTTTACAGATGAGGAACTAAGGCAAATATGATTAAGTGATTTGCTTGGGGTCATACAGCTGGGAAGTGTCTGAGGCCAGATTTGAACTCATGAAGATGAGTCTTCCTGACTCCAGGTCAAGTGCTCTATCTACCGTGCCAAGATCACCCAGCATGATAAGATACCAGCCACTGAGGTCCTTTCTGAAACTAAATTGCCAAGCATTCAAACTCTGCGGCAGAGTACAACTATGATGGACTGGCCACATTGTTCAAATGCCAAATCTATGCTTGCTTAAAAGACTATTTTATGGAGAATTCACACAGGGCAACTGTTCACATAGTGGTCAGAAGAAGCGATAAAAGGACACTCTTAAAGTCTCTCTTAAGAACTTTGGAATTGATTGTGTGACATGGGAGACACTGGCACAGGACTGCCCAGCATTGCGTGCCCACATCAGAGAAGGTGCTGTGCTCTATGAGCAAAGCAGAATTGAAGTAGTTCAAAAGAAATGCAAAATGCACAAAATTAGAGAATTCACCTAAAATACTCACATGGACTATTTGTGCCCGACCTGTGGTAAGGCCGTCTGAGCTCATATTGGTCTGATCAGACACAGTCAGACATGTTGTACTTGACTGTAACACAGTGATGTCATTTTAGTACACTTGAACAAAGGACAACAATCAACATAAATTTATATATAACAATGATTCAGGTATATTAGAATAAATCTCCATTATTAAGGGAATGTTATTTTAGTTGATTAAGAAATTATTTTAATGATAAGGAAATACTTATATAAACTTAAGGTTTTTCATCTACTTCAATGATAAAAGCCTTTTCTTATTATTAGAGAACATACACAAAGACAAATACACATTAGCTTTGTGCTTTGCTGTTATGATCAAATACTCACGACACATTTCTCATGTTATCAGGCCAGATTTGCCCCATTCACTGGTCATTGACCACATAATATATTGTCAGTCCAATAGGGAATCAAGAAGTCCTAGCCTCACTCCCTAATTTAGTAGTTCCCCTCTATAGTAACACTAGGTAAATGGACTTTCTCTTTACCTGTTGAGGTTAACTAATCCAGCTCCTTTTCTCTTCATCAGAGGTGAATCACATTTATCTATAAATCAAAGCTATCTTTTGTCACATAAAAAATGCTCTCAAATCACTCTTGATTAGAGAAATGTAAATTAAAACAGCTCTGAGGTACTACTTCACACCTATCAGAAATGATAAATGCTGGAGGGGATTAGGGAAAATAGGTATACTAATGAATTGTGTGCAGTTAAGAGGTGCAGTAGATAAGAGTATTGGGCCTGAAATCAGGAAGATTCATCTTTCTGAGTTCAAATCTGATTTCAGACACTAATTGTGTGATCCTGGGCAAGTCACTTAATCCTGTTTGCCTCAGTTTCCTCATCTATAAAATGAGCTGGAGAAGGAAATGAAAAACTCTAGTTTCTTTGCCAAGAAAACCCCAATGGGGGCCATGAAGAGTTGGACACAACAACAGTAACAATAAATTGTTGGTGGGGTAGTGGTCTGACCATTCTGGAAAACAATTTGGAACCACACCCAAAGGGTGATAAAACTATGCATACCCTTTGACACAGCAATACCACTTTCAGGTCTATATCACAAAGAGATCAAAGAAAAAGGAAAAAGACCTATATATATACAAAAATATTTATAACAGCTCTTTTTGTGGTGGCAAAGAATTTGAAATTGAGAGGATACTCATCAATTGGAGAATAGCTGAAGAAGTTATAGCATATGACTGTGATATATTACTATTGTGCTATAAGAAATGACAAGCAGGATGCTTTCAGAAACACATGGCAAGACCTACATGAACTGATGAAAAGTGAAGAAGAACCAGGATATCATTGTGCACAGTAACAACAATGTTGTAATGATGCTCAACTCTGAAAGACTTGGCTATTCTGATCAAGACAATTATTCAAGACAATTCCAAAGGATTCATGATGAAAAAAAAATGCAATCCACCTCCAGAACTCTGAGTGCAAATTGCTGTATGATTTTCTCATTTTATTTTGCTTTGGTTTGGTGTTTTTTTTTTTAACATGGGTGATATGGAAATAGGTTTTGCGTGATTTCACATGAGTAATTGATATCATATTGCTTGCCTTCTCAATGAATGGGGAAGGGGTAGAAGGGACAGAGATAATTTGGAATTCAAAATTACAAAGAAAAGAAGGTAAAAATAAATAATAAAAAATTAAAAACCTACAAAAAATTGAAAGGAGGATGTTGTCTTAAATGAAATAAAAGGAATTGCATTTAAAATTCATTCCCACTTAAAACCCTACCTCCATTCAAATACTGTGGCAGGCTAAAAGAAAAGCAATACTGTGCCCATATTATTTCCTTTGCCTAGCAAAAATTGGCTGATTTTGGATCTATATTGTCTTATGGATTGTTGGGAAACAATAAAGACCTATATAGGCCATTTTTAATTGTACTTCCATTAAATGGGGCATAGAAAAAATAAGTCCATACATAATGTGCTAACACACATGAGGAGTAGATTATAATGAAAAAAAGTCATTAGGCTGTAATACAGGAAAACTGGATTCTAGTCTAGGTTCTAATACTAACTACCTACCTATGTATATCCACAGGCAGATAAATCAGTTGACCTACTCTGTAAAATGATCTCATACCATGAAGTGAGATTTAAAGGCCTTCCCAACTCTAACGTTTTATGGTTCTACAAACAGAAAAATACACTTTCTTGACTTTCTCCTTCTATCACTTCTCCCTCCCATCCATTCTGTGGAAGAAGTTCTAAAGGAGATAAAAATGGCCAGAACTGAGGAAGGTGAGAAGAAACAACAGAAAAGACTCAAGTCATTCATTCGAAAAATTAGCTATACGATGCTGGCCCAATAGATACTTAGCCTGCAAAAACACTTTTTTCCTAAGAGATCAAAGATTCTTCAACCTGATCAAAATTGCACACCAATCCAGACCTTGAAAATGGACTGAAACAAAAAGCAGAAGCCTTAAAGAAATAACTTCCCCCTTCTGTGTAAAAAGAACAAATACTATGAATTAAGTGATGCTATTTTTAGACTGAAATAGCATCTGTAAAAAGAACACTCCTTATTAAGTTTGGCACATGAGTAAAAACCATTCTGCACAGCTGGTGAGTTAGGATACTTCTTATCAAGTTCTAAAAGGAGAAAAAAAGCACACATTTATAAGTGTGATGGGAAGAAGCCTTTAACATTCGAGGCAAATACCCAGTAATCACTGTTTCAGAAACAGTGAAGCTCTATATTCTTCTATTAGGTCAAAGTTCTTCAAAAGGAAAAGATGGAGTAATATAATTTCTCCCTCGGACACAGTAAGTTCCTTCTTCTGGACCAACCTCGATTTGAGTGATACATTCTAATCTGGATAATGTAGATGATCTCATGCTGGCACCACACAGTAATTATGCAGACAGCACATAGCATATCTTATAGTATAAACAGGCTTTTAGGTTGTATTATAGACTATAAACTAAATATAACTGTTGAAATTACCTACCATATTGCATGTTGCTTAGGACAGCACAAGCAAGGAAGGGAAAAGCATACTAGATAAGAGTCAGAAATACATGTATATTCTAGCATTAACCAGTCTTACAACCTTAACCAAGTTACTATCTCTTCATGTCTTGGTTTTTTTCTATATGAAAATGTGGATGTTCTGTTACTTCACACCTTCCCCTTACCTCTCAAGTTTATAATAAGAATTAATGATGGTGAAATCATGAACATCTCAAGGATTTTATGAGTAGAAAAACAACTACTTTGTATGCCTTAATTTATCAACAAAATGTTATTATCAATAAACATTGGCAATTGTAATTCCTTCCTTCCACAGATTCAAAAGGATATAACAGTGGGAGAGAGTATGGAAAGGAAGGGGTGGATCTGACTGATTTCCATATACTACAAAGGAGGAAAAGTATCCTTATACTAATGACCTTCCTTCCTCACTAAACAAGGTCTAACTGCCCACCCAACTCCTCCAAAGATCAGGGAAATCTACTGAATACAGACTGCAGTAACAATCTGGCCTCATATGAATAGGATCATGAATATCTTTCCAGTTGTAATTTAAAAATTCTAGGATTGTATCAAATGCAAAAAGAAAAAAAATCACTCAAAAATCAATCACTAAATTCAGATTCTTAAAACCTTCTATATTAATGAGAAATAGATACAAATATATGTTATCCATAGGTACATAGGCATTCTATATCTGTAGATATTATACATATATACCTATATCTGAAGATACGATGTTTATTATGTAAAAATCTTAGTCTACTAGTTATAATCAAACTTTGAAATATTTTTAGATTTTTAAAAAGGATAGTTTATTGTAAGTAATATTGATTTCCTACTCAGAAATTAGAACCTTTATTTTTTTAAGTAGAGAGTGTGAATACTCCAGTATGTTGTCATGACAGGGAGGTAAATCCTGAGTGTTTGAAGGCTTCACCAGCATACTCTAAGTTCTGACAAGTTGTACTGAAACAGCTTCAAGTGTGGTTCCAGAGACAGGTTCTGCTGTCAAAAACAAATCTGAGTATAGAGAGGATAAATTACTTGACCACAGTATCTGATGAGAGAGGATAGGTTGTGATATATACCAACGGAGGGTATACCCCATTGCCAAGATCACAGAACCCCTGAGGAGCTCTTAACTATAAATTTTCCCCTCCCCTCCATGATGCATACTTAAACCACAGCAACTATACTTACTTCACTGTTTCCAAGTCCACATCTGGAGTTTTTAAATGCAAATGATTTAAAATATAAACATATGGCTTCCTTCTAACATTGATTACTGGTGGTGCAGGAGAAGCCAGAACACAAATAAACTTTTGTATCTCAACAGAACTTATACTTTTTTTAGGGAGGCAGGGAAGATAGGCAGGCACAACCCTTCTCTGTCAGAGAAAACAGAAAACAAAAATTCCAGACCCATCTTATTTCAACAGAAATATAGCAAATAGTGGTTCTGTTGTGAAAGTACAGATTATGAACTCTGTAGAATACAGGTCTTATTCCCAGGTCAACCTGAGTGCAGCCTACAGTTGGGAGGAAGTGAGTAGAGAAACAGGAATGCTGGAGCTGTAGTGAAGAAATCCTGAGATACCCAAATAATTAGATTTTCTAAGGCCAGGGACATAAGGATAAAAGAACCTATGAAGTGGAAAAGCCTCTAGACTGAGAAAGTTTACCAATACATATTTTGTGTGTGTGTGTGTGTGTGTGTGTGTGTGTGTGACATCCATCTCATGCTTCAAACACTCCATCAAAAGTTTAATGTCCTCTGCCTTTTAGTATTGTTCCCTGGTGCTAGATCAGTACTAAGTCAACTAATAAAATAGATCCTACAGGACCTGAGAAGTAGTAGCAACCTAATTATCATAAAGAGGTGTGCCTAATGCCATTCTTAACACATTTAAGGATAAAACACTCAACATTTGTCGCTGAGCAGTTAGAGAAGCAGCAGAGTCAATAAATGGAAAGAGCTCTGACATCACATCAGGAGACCCAAATTCAAATCCTGATCCAACTACTTAGTAGCTGTGTCACCTTAAGCCAGTTAAATTCTCTGAGCCTCAGTTTCCTCGTCTTTAAAACAGATATAAACTGCCCTACTGGCATCACAAGGTTAATTTTAAAGATGAAATGGGATAATCAATAGGAAAATACTTCATGCGACTGTATTATACTATACAACTCACTGCAATACAACTGTGATGTGTGAAAGATGAAATGACTGAGGAAACAAAGATTTGAGCTTCTGAACATTTTGATTTATTAAGCAATGTATGCCAACTGCTGAATAAACAGAGACCAGATCTCCTAAGCTTGGGCTTGGACCCTGAATACAAGTGGAGGCCAGACTTTTATACATTAAAAACATTTACCCAAAAACTGATCAGCTGAAAAACAAAGGAAAAAACAAAACTGTCTGCCCTCAACAAAGTTACATTGCGGGCAGCTAGGTGGTGCAGTGAATAGAGCACTGGCCCTGGAGTCAGGAGGACCTGAGTTCAAATCCGGCCTCAGACACTTAACACAAAAATCTAGCCGTGTGACCTTGGGCAAGTCACTTAACCCCAATTGCCCTCCAAAACACACACAAAAAAAAGTTACATTGCTCAGGGAGAATGCAAGTATATAGATGCCATTAGCAATCTGTGGCTCAGGGAAGGCTTCAAAAAAAAAAGTGGCATATGAACTGAGCTTTGATATAAAATAATGATTTCTAAAAGGAGAGATGAGAAGAGGCCTCTGCAAATTCATGGAAGGAATATGGAATGACAAGTTCAAGCACTAGCTAGTTTGACTGAAACAGAATGAATGACAGAGAATAATGTGAAATAAGGCTGGAAAGATATGTTGGAGCCAGATTGGAGAGGTGGGGGAAGAGAGGAGCTTTAACACCAGACTGAAGATTTGTGTTTTATCTTAAAGGAAATAGAACGAGATACTAAGGGATGTTGGGAGGAAAGTGATGTCATCAGATCCTGGACATACATACATATATATATGTCCAATTTTAGTAGCTATATTGAAGATGAATTGAAGAGAGAAAAGACTGGAGACAGACACATTTATTAGCAGACTATTACAAAACTCCAAACAAAAGGTGATGAAGGTGTTAGGCAGGTAAAATCAGTAAGAATTAGCAACTGATTGTACATTGGAGTAAGAAAGAAGTGTCAAGGATGAGTACAAAATCATAAAACTAAATAGCCAGGAGCATGGTAATACATCTTACAGAAAAGCCTCTTTGAGGGAGATGATGAGTTTCATTATGGACATCTTGCTTAGAAGACATCTAGGTGGATAAATCCAGAAAAAAAGTTCATGGTACAAAACTGGTGATCAGGATAAATATCAGGACTACATATATAGATTATGGACCAAGTGAGAAAATACATGGAAAGTGCTTTGTAAACCTAAAAGCACTAGATAGAGATGGAGAGAAAGAGACAGACAGATACACTACTATTATGGGGATGTACGTGATTCCCAGGTCCAGTTATCCAACCCTAACCTCTCTCCTGAAGTCTAGTTCCACATCACCAACTTTCCTCTAGACACCTCTAACTCAGTGTCTGATAAGCATCTCAAAGTCAAAATGTTCAAAAACAAAAATATTATATTCCCCCCAAAAAACCCAACCCCTCCTTTTCCTAACTTCTATATTATTATCAACAGCACTCTAATCCTTCCAGTCACCCAGGCTCCCAACTTACATGTCATCCTCAATTCTTCACTCCCTTTCTTACCACCATATCAGTCTGTTGCTAGGTCTTACCATTTCTACCTTTACAACATATCTCATATATATGCCCTTCTCTCCTCTACTACTATCATCATTCTGTCATGCCTAGACTCTTACAATAGCCCACTAGTTATAGTTTGCCTCAAATTTCTTCCAGCACTAGTCTATCCTCCATGCAGCTGACAAAGTGATCTTCCAAAGGTGATCTTCTAACTTGCCCCTCTCCCTACTGAAAAATTCCAATAGCTCCCTCCTGGATCAAATATGGCTTTTGAATTCCTTCACAATCTAGCCTTTTCCCATCATTCCAGTCTTTTTACACTTTACTGGCCTCAAAGAACTCCATGATCCAACTACAGTGACCTATATGCTATTCCTCAAACAAAATTCACACTCAAATCTCTTGACCACTTGCCTTTTCACTGACTAGTCCATCATGCCTAGAGAATTCTCTCCCTCCTCATTTCTTTTTCTTGGTTTCCCCAGTTTTCTTCAAGACTCATGTTCTACAAGGAGCCTTTCCTGGTACCCCTCACTGTTAGTGCCTTCCCTCTGGGATCTTTCCTTGTATACACTGTACAATCTTGTCTATATCTAGTTGTTTTCATAGTGTCTCCCCCATTAGAATGGGACTCTTTGAGGGCAGGGACTGTGGTTTTGTACTTAATAAATGATTGTTGAGGGCAGCTAGTTGGTGCAGTGAATAGAGCACTGGCCCTGGAGTCAGGAGGACCTGAGTTCAAATCCAGCCTCAGACACTTGACATACTTACTAGCTATGTGACCTTGGATAAGTCACTTAAACCCAACTGCATTGCGTCCCCCCTCAAAAAATTTTGGAAAAAAATATCCCCTGTCAAAAAAATAAAATTAATGCTTGTTGATTGGTGAGATGTCTTAAACTAAGAGTATAAGTAAGATACTAAGGAGAAAACAAAGGCCCTGGATTGAGAACACCCATGGAAGAACACCTATTAAGAACACTGCATGAGTACTAATGTTTTGGGGCAGCTAGGTGGCACAGTGAATAGAGCACTGGTCCTGGAGTCAGGAGGACCTGAGTTCAAATCTGGCCCCAGACACTTAACACAAAAAATAGCCGTGTGACCTTGGGCAAGTCACTTAACCCCAATTGCCCTCCAAAAAGCAAAAAGAACACTGCATGGGAAACTGAGGAGTGGTGAGGCAGAAGTAGAAAAGACATCTTTCACAAAAGCAAGGAAAGTGAGAGTGAGTAGTCAGTGCTTGAAGGTTTACAAAGCACTTTTCACATGTCTCACTTGACCCATGATTTATATATTACAGAAAAGGCAAGGAAGGTGAGGGCTAGGGCTATTGTACCAAACCTTTGCACAATTACTGGGTGACCTCAAAAGAAGCCATTTTTGTCTAGTGGGGGGAGGGGGTCAAGTGTCAGATTGGTAGGGGCTGAGAAATAAGTGGGTGAAGTAGAGACAGTAAGGGTACAGGAATGACTCAGTCAAGTCAGAGTGGGGGCCTTCCCTAGATGGGAAGAGAGGAATGGCTAGGATGACTGATGCAATTCAATGAGCATTAAATGCTTACTATATACCAGATACTCTGAGAAGACAAAGGGGGGGAAAGAAACAGTCCTAGACTTTACAAAGTTTATATTCTACCAAGATATCCATTATTCTTGAAACCAGAGGAGTTCTACCAAGTCCCTTGAGAACATTCTTACCCATCATTAGTGTATTTAAAGGGCACTCACTAGGGTTTGACTTCTCCGAGACTGGTGACTCTATAGAAGGCTCTGGTTCAGCAGGGGGGACAATGTATCCATCAAACACCAACAACCTTCGGGGCGCTGCACTAAGTACTTTACAAATATCATCTCATTTGATCCTCACAACCACCTTGGGAGGATGATGCTATTAATATCATCCCCATTTCACAGTTGAGGAAATTGAGGCAAAAGAGGTTGTGACTTGTCACAAATTTGAACTCTGATCCTCCTGACTCCAAGCCCGGGACTCTAATCACTGCACCACATAGCTACCTCGTTTTGTACTTGAAAGGTAAGTTGGACCTTAGCTTTATTTCATCCAGCCTTTGCACTGATACCAGTCTAGTCATTGCATTTAAAAGTGATTCTAACTATGGTTTTATGGTACTTGGAACTACTTCTTTCTGGATGCTTGCCGTATTGTTTCTTGATGTGAGAACTCTATATTTTGGCTATGACATTCTTAGGATTTTTTGCTTTTCGGGCTCCTTTCAGCAGCAGACAGGAAGTAGCCAGTGGGTTCATTCTATCTTCCATAGTTCTAATAGATTTGGGCAGTTTTCATTTATGATTTATTGAAATACAATATACAGAAGGGAAGAAATCTATTAGAACCATAAAACCATAGTCAAGATCACAGCTTTTACTAAAAACCAAAAGAGTTCTTGTAATGCATTATTTCAAAAGACAAAAGAAATAGGCTTAAGAATAGTTTACCCTGAAAGGCTGAATATAATCCTGGAGATGGGGGTGGGGGAATGGAAATGGAACTTTCTTGGAATAGGGAAATTTCATTAATTTCTAATGAAAAGACCAGAACTGAGTAGGAACTTTAAAATACAAATATAAGAATCCAAAAAAACCTAAAAAGGTAAAAGTTTTTGAGTAACTGAAAGGAACAATGGGATGATACTGTGCTGACATTCTAATAGAAAGAAAAGAACCGAGCACCCTTCATAACCTTAATGTCTTCATGGGGTATTAAAGGGAGTTAAATAAGAAAAACAGAGGTCCTAGTGGTGAACTGGTTCTGTTCTGAAGGATTTAAGAGAGAGAAAGGAATAAACTAGTGTAGAAAGGATGAACGGGATAGGATTTGTGTTTTTCTCATAACTAAGGGTCATGAGAAAAAGAGTCTGCAAGTATAAAAGAAGGGGTAAAGGAAGTCGGCATCAGATGAAGCTCATTTATTTGAAATTAACAAAGGAAAGTTAAACCCACACCCACAGAGTTTAGTGTGGAAATGCATCAGACTCACAGGGCAGATAGGTGGAGCAGTGAATAGAGCACCAGTCCCTGGAGTCTGGAGGACCTGAGTTCAAATCCAGCCTCCAACACTTGACACACTTACTAGCTGTGTGACCTTGGGCAAGTCATGTAACCCCAACTGCCTTGTCTTTCCCCCTCAAAAAAAAAAAAGAAAGAAATGCATTGGACTCAACAGGAAAACAAATAAAAGGATAATGCTGGGGAGAGAATAGTTACAAGCAAAACAAGCTTACAGATTTGAAGGGGAGATTGAAGGGAAGAAAAGAACTAGAATCTAAGGGGGTGCTTTTGATTTCCTTTTAGACAATTAGGGACAAATATTATTGAGCCATAATAAATGATGAAACAATATCAGAGAATCCTAGGTAGGATGGAAGCAAAATCGGGAGAACAATTCATACAAGGATGATACTTAAAGAAGAACAACTTTGAAAGACTTAAGAGTGTTGATCAAATCAATAAGCATTCATGTCTCCAGAGAACCAATAATGAAACATTTTACGCTACTAATACTGAAGTGATAGACACAAGGTGAAAAAACATACCTTCTTATACATGACCACTGTGTGGGTTTGTTTTTCTTGATTATGCATATTTATTACAAGGCATTTTACCCCCTTCTTTCTCCTTTTCTTCTACTTTTGACTTGGTGGGGGTTAGAAGTAGGGGGTGGGGGCATGGCTAGGTGGCGCAGTAAATAGAGCACCAGCCCTAGAGTCAAGAGGACCTGAGTTCAAATCCAGCCTCAGACACTTGACATACTAGCCATGTGACCTTGGGCAAGTCACTTAACCCCAATTGCCCTCCAAAAAGCAAAAAAAGAAAAAGAAAGAAATAGGGGGGGGGGGGGGGAGAGAATGAGAGAAGAGAGAGTGTGCACTACCATAACAATTTTTTCTTAATGCACAGAAGATAACAGAAAGTAAGAAGAAAACAGGCATGCAAGGAATTTTTTAAGGTAATGTGTGGAGTTTATTATATATTTGTATAAATATGTACATTTATATATGTAAGTATATACATATATTAATAAATATGAAATAGATTCATGGTTTCATATATAATCCTCTTTTGTGTTCAGAATAAAAAAATTAAGGTATCCATTTCTTTCTTTACCTTTATCCTTCTTCTATTACTCTCCCTCTTTGTAGTATATGCTAAGGAAGCACTAGATTGAAAATAAAATTACCTGAGTTTAAATTCTATCATTGATCATTGTTAACTATGTGACTCTTGGTAAATAACTTCTCTCTAGGTCTTAGGTTCTTTATCTGTAAAATGAAAAGGTGGATTAAATTATCTCTAATATACCTCCCAGATCTAAATCCCAAGCTCCTATCTTCTCTAATTCTCATCTTCTTCACCCCCCTCTTTTTTCCCTAGCTCTTACCTGGTCATAATATAGAACTGAAACTTTTCTTTATATTTGTTGTTACTTAATGGAAAATTTTATATTCCATGTCCAACTTGTGTGTTTTTAATTTTTCCTCTATAAGAGTTCTTAAGTTGGAGATCCAGAAACTTTTTTTAAATTTTAATAACTATGTCAGTATAATTTGTTTCCTTGTTAATCCCATATACATTTATACATTTAAAAATATTATTCTGAGAAAGGATCCATAGGCTCTACCAGACTGCCAAAGGAGCTTAGCACATACAAAAAGGAGAAAGAAAATAATATAATCCTAAATTGATTTTATAGAGGTCAGTTGTTAGACCCATTTTTGACAGTTCACTGGTCCTGGGTATGAAGGGAGTGAGGAGGGAAAGGCTCTTTTTCCTCTGTTACATAAGAGCCCAAAGCAAGTAGTTATTAAAACTCTAAAACTCTAAAACTCTCTCTCTCTCTCTCTCTCTCTCTCTCTCTCTCTCT
>NW_027187348.1:11304059-11340454 GCF_028583685.1 Petaurus breviceps papuanus | reverse complement strand
TCTCTCTCTCTCTCTCTCTCTCTCTCTCTCTCTCTCTCTCTCTCTCATACACACACACACACACACACACACACACGAGTTTTCACTAAATCAAAAAACATGTGTCCATTTATGCTACACCAACCATTTTGTTTTTACATACTTCCTCTTAAAAAAAAAAAGGTCGCAGCTTTATACTTCTACAAAGAGGAAGTAAAGCTCAAGTCAGACCTCAAAAGTAGTTTTGTTTCTCAAACAAGAAACAACTATATATCTCAGATTCATTTTTAAAATTTATATTCCTCCAGACTCCGCCTTATCCAGAGCTAAGAAAACTCTGTCACATAAACTTTAATACACTTGATTTACTTTAAAAAGACATGTGTCCTAAGAAACAAAAAGTGTTGGAAGTGAAAAAAATTGTTCTCTCTTTCAAAGAGGTGTTTGGCAATTTCATATAAAATGAAACAGACTGAAACAAGGAGTTTAAAGTCAGGGAGGGGAATGAATGAGGAAGGCCAATGCTGTTATGAAAATCCAAGTATATGCTAATTATTAAGACAGTTTGGGGGAGGCGGCCAGGTGGCGTAGTGAGTAAGAGTGCAAGCCCAGAGTCAGGAGACCCCAGATCGGTTCTGGCCTCAAATACTTAGCACCCACACAAAATAACTGGCCATGTAACCTTGAGCAAGTTACTTAATCCCAATTGCTTTAAAAAAAAATAGTTTGGGAAATGCTAGGCACTTTAAAGTGATACAAATTTTCCAGTAATACAACACAATGGAAACCCACTACAAGACCAATTGATGAAGAAGAGAATATGTTGCAAGGTTACTTCAGACCTACAGAAACTTAGTTACTAAAATGTCCACAAAGAACTTTCTAAAATCATTTCAACTAAAAGGCAGTCCCATAATACAGAGCTTTTAGGCAGATCTATGGTTTTTACAACAGTATTCAGCTCCCCAGCTAGTTTTAGTGATATTTACTCAGATTGAAGGGTCGAGTGTCTTTGCCTTAAAAGATATCAGATTGAGAAAAAGAATCATATAGAAACTTTTTTCCCCCAAGCACACCTACATAATGATAAAAAACCTAGTAGCAGAAACTAAAACCTTTTTCTGAATATTAACATTCTATTTTCTGGAAAGTGTAGAAATGACACTCCCTACTATAAAGACCTACTGAAATACAGAAGTGTCAAAACTAAAAGAGATGCAGTCAACATAAAAGGCAACAGTCAATAATAAGTGTCACAAAGAAGAATGGGGCAGCCATGTATCAGCTGGGTTTCCCTTGAAATTTATCAGAGAAAGTCAAGTTCAATATCTTACTCTCACAAAGCCCATACTATGTTACTTTAAAATAGTGTTTCTCAGATCATCTTACCAAGGTGTTGGCAAGGAGTTATCTGCTGTGCTAGCCTCATAAATGATCCAAAAGCATACTTATTTTTGGCAGCAGAGTAGAGAGCATAGGTGTTTTTTCAACAATAAGATAGCATACTACGTTTACTAAAATGCTATCATCTTATGAGAAGTAATGGAGAGGAAGGAGGCAAGAAAAGATTGAGAAGAGAAAAAATGGTGGAGTCCAAAGGAAGTTGTGTAGCCCGAGGAACACCTCTCCAAACCCACAATGATTCATTCATGTAGAAAATGCTGCTACTGTCTTATTACTTGTCAGTTAGTTTTAAAAACATGTATGTGACTGAATAGACCACTTCCATGTTTTGCCAGGTTATGCAGGAGTGAAAACAATACTGAATCTGGAGTCAGAGGAGATGGGTTTAATCCTACCTGTGATGTTTATTAATCATACTAGTAAAGAACTAACATTTATACATCATTTTAAAAGTTCTTCACATATATTAGCACATTTTATCTTCACAACAATCCTCTGAGGTGGGTACTTTTATTATCTTCAGCTTACGGATAAACTGAAGTTGAAAGATATTTAAGTGACCTGCCCAAGGTCACACAGATAGTATATCTGATATGAGATCCAAACTCAAAACTTTCTGACTTTAAGGGTAGGGGTCTATTACTAGTTGTTTGACCCTGAGCAAACCATAACCTCTCTAGTTTCTTAATAATAACTTCTCTGAGTTTCTTAATCTGTACAGAGAGAGGTAGGGATTGAACTAGTCTTTTCCAACCTAAATCGATGATCCTATGAAAGAGAAAGCCCTGTGCAGTTTGGAGTTATATCTTATTCCCCCTCTGCCTTTCCCAGAGCTTGGTTCCATGAAAACAATCTCACTTTGTTCAAAGAGGTAGTCCAACTACCCTGTAGATTAAAATTTTGATTCAACCTTTGTCTATTAAATGTAATCACCAACTCATGCAAGCAACATTCTAGTCTAGCCAAGGACAATGGGGGAGACAAGAAAGCACTAGAAAATATTTACACACATACAACAAAAGGAGAGGAAAGATTTTTCCACAAACACTGATTCAAAGAAGAGGCAACCTTCTTGGTGCATACTATCCCCATCATGTTTCCTGCCTTTTTCTTGTCCAAATTCTTTCCACTCACTCAATACCCAAGTCAAATCCCCACCTCTCCCACAAAACCTTTGGTGACACTGAGATTCCTTTCTCCTAAGACACCCTTATTTTCTGTATTACATAATATCACTTCAATTATACAAGATCTTTGGGTCATGAACATTAATCTCTTTTCCTTAACTAGACTATAAGATTCTAGACAACAAAAGTCTAATCTTTAGCTTCTCATAAGAGGGGCAGTGCAAGAGTATTAACTCAATAAATATTTATTGGGCGGTCAACCGAACACAATAGTCAGCTCTTCCCCACTCCCACCTCTCAAGTATAAGCATTCTCCTCCAAGTAACTGTACTTAACATTACCCCTTTTATAAGCTTTAGTGGCCTTACTAAAAAGAAATATGAATATATTGTGAACAGAAGGCAAATTATTTCCCTTCTAAAGGAAGCCCAAATAAAGTGGGAAATACAGGTAGAATCCTAATATGATGAACTTGACAGAACATTAAAATTGCTTTAAATTTTGTCAAATAATGAACATATTATTACAAAATACAAAGAGATTGTTATTTGTAAGTACTTAGTTGCCTTGGTCTTGCTAATAATGCAAATCAGGATCTGCCTTGCTTTCAAGATTCACTCCTGTCTCCTCATCTTAAACCTATCTGTAACTATTTTTCTTTTCAGTCTATAACTATCAGACCATAGACACAAAAGCAATAATCTTCTACTATGGATAGGGATGAGTATCTTGCCCCATCTCATTTAATAAAATACTATAGTCAAGTCAGTCAAAATTGGCTAATAATGGCCACAAAATAGCTTTGTTCTAGGGAAGTAGATAAGTTAAATACCATTCAATAAAAAGGAATTCTGACCTGTGGAATCTATGTAGCTGAGTGGGATGTACTTAATTTGTAATGCACATTTAGAAGAACCAAGTAGTATTCCAACCCTACCAGAGTGTCTGTCATTGGCTCACAAAGTAAAAATACAGCATTGTCACTATGAAAATATGGTCTGGGGGGAGGGTGGGGTGGTTAGGTGGCACAGTGAATAGAGCACCAGCCCTGCAGTCAGGAGGTCCTGAGTTCAAATCCGACCTCAGACACTTAACACAAAAACTAGCCATGTGACGTTGGGCAAGTCACTTAACCCCAACTGCCTTCCCAAAAGCAAAAAAATAAAAAAAAAATAAGAAAATATGGCCTAGGGAAATTCAGAGGTGGTCATGTTAAAAAGCACATGAAGTTTCTGACTTATTTTTCAGACAAGGTAATGTACATGGGTCAATGCCAACACATACTCACCATGCTTTGAAATTTCACACCTCCCTGGAAATGGTCACTGCAATTCTTTCCGCCTTACCCTCAATCTACTCTACCCAAAGGCATAGATGCCTAGGGAGGGAGACTAGTTCCTTTTTGCTGTTATTGTTGTTCTTTTTTGGAGGGGGAAGGCAAAGCAATTGGGGTTAAGTGACTTGTCCAGGGTCACACAGGTAGTAAGTGTGTCAAGTGTCTGAGGTCGAATTTGAACTCAGGTCCTCCTGACTTCAGGGCCAGTGCTCTATTCACTGTGCCATCTAGCTGCCCCAAGACTAATTCTTTTGAGAAAAGGAAATTGAACTATTGGCAAAATGCTGGCATAATGACTCAAAGTAGGTAAAGCCCATAGCTAATGAATTAAAATAAGCAAGGTCTTCATACAGAATTTCGAAATTAGAAGGGTCCTTATGAGCCATCTAGTCCAACCCATACCTAAAATTGCACAGTTTTTTACCTAAGTCAATGGCATGGGAATAGATTTAAACTTGGGTGCCAAGAGTTATTTCATTTTAAAATAGTAAATGTGAAACACTCAAGCCACAACTAGCACCTGAGTCAGACTACATATCTTTCAAGGTCTCTGTCAGATGCTTGGCAATATTCCCTTCAGGTTCTATAAAGGCAGAAATAGTATTCCACATTTAAAAGAATAATTTAGAAAGAAGTGGAGATGAGGCTATTAATCAAAGTCATAAACCACTGAGGCCTGATGAAGTCTTGCTATAGTCATAACACCTTCAAGGTTAAAAAGGAAACATCCAGGAAGGGTTTACCCTAAGCCAATATCCAATTTTTAATTTCCTGTAATGAGAGATAAGGGAAATAGATGCAGAGCCCCAAAAAGAGTCACTCCATCAACTCTTTTTTTCAAAGTATCAGTACTGACTGAGAGTTTTACCATTTCCTTCAGATCCTGATTTAATAGGATTAATTATCAAAGAATGCTCAGAAAGATGCTACTAGGTACCTAGATAATCCATATGTTGGGGAAGGTGGGGGGGAGGGAGAGAGAATTCAGAACCAAAAGGTCTTCCTGTGACACCTGGGCCTCAGCTTTCTCATATGTAAAATGAGAACAATACTTGCACCATATAGGGTTTGGTTCAATTTAAATAAACAAGCATGTATCAAGTAGCTATTGTGAGTTAGGCACTGAGGAATCCAAAGGCAAAAATGAGCAAATCTTTACCCTCAAGGAGTTTACAATCTATTTGGGGAAAATAATATGTACACAAGGAAATATACAAGAAATACAAAGTTAATTACACCGTGGAAGGAAGCACTCTCAGTTGGGAAATTAGGAAGGGCTTCTTACAAGAGTTTTGAAGGGAGCACTTGAGCTTTGAAGGGAGCCAGAGATTTCCAAAAAACTGAGATGACAGATAAAAAGGATAGCCTGTTCAAAGTCACAGAGGTAGGCAATGGAAAAGTATGTACAGGGAACAAATACAGAGTTGGGGAGGGGTGAACAGAAGAGTGTGTAATTAGCCTACAACCAGACTGTGACTCGCTGTAAACACCAAGAAATCTAATCAGTCTGTATTTCATCTTAGGGACAAAAGGGAGCCACTGACATTTCTTGAGCAGGAAAGTGAAGAGGTCAGATCTGTGCTTCAGGCATATCAAGTAGATATTCTAAATATGGGCAGCTAAAACGCACAGTGGAGAGAGGGCTTGGCCCAGAGTCAGGAAGACTCATCTTCTGGAGTTCAAATCTAGCTATTTCAGACACTAGCTATATGACTCTGGGCAAGTCATTTAACCCCATTTGCCTCAGTTTCCTCATCTGTAAAATGAACTGGAGAAGGAAATGGCAAACCACTCTATCCTTTTTGCCAAGAAAATTCACAAATAGGATCCTGAAGAATCATACACGACTAAAAATGATTCAACAACAACATTCCTAAACAAGGATTGACATGAGAATGATTTGAAAATCAAGTTACTGTATAAATGTGACTTAAAATGTGATTAAGAAAACTCTAGGAAAGCTGGCTATACAAGCATATCCCACATAAGGTCGCCCTGACAAAAGCTTCTCATGTATCATAACCAAACCCTACCTACAACACAGCTGGTTGGAACAACCATTTATCAAATTGATTCTATGCCTCTAACTGCTCCCTAATGACTTTAGGCTGGTTTTGCCCATAATTCACTTCTTGAATTTTGCCGTTTGATTCATATGAAGTGAAACCCTACACTTCTAGTCTGTCAAACCAATTCTGGTATCAAATATCATTCTCTCCTCCCTTTTGTATCCCTTGCCCCTCCTTGCTATTTCCACCCTGCTAACCCCTCAGCCCAGGGTAACTCCTACCACCTGCTTCCGCTCATACTCCCAAGTTGCCAAAGGCTATTGGGGGTGGGGGGACAAAATCATGCTATTTGAGTCCAAGCCAAACTTGACTATACAGCAAATCTATTTACTCTTTTGTTATTGATATATAACCCTCTACCCCACAACAGCTATGACAAGGCTTCTCTCTTCATGCAGTAATTAATATCCACTTCTTCACTCTTAGCAGATAACATCTCCTCTCCTGCAAATGTCCTAACATATCTTCTCTTTCCTAGGATCACAGGATTTAGAAGGAAGAAGCTTTACCAGTGACTTAGTACAAACCATCCATTTTACAGATGGGAAAAATGAGATTGGGATAGGTTAAATAACTTCTCCAAGGGTCACACAGGTAACAGAACCAAGATTTTAACAGGATTTGACTTCAGATCCAGAGTTCTTTCCAAGTTCCTAGAAGTAGTAGGATGGCTAATCCAAAGTCATATCTAGCCAGTACCAGAGTTAAAATATGAACTCAAATGTTCTGACCCCAAATCTAGTGCTTTTTTGGCCACAACTCTAAGTATCACTCTATCCAGTAGAAGCTAATCCTTTCACCTATAACTTTGATCTCATCCTCTGAGTAATTTTTAATACCTGGCTTCATTGATCTTTCACTTTCATAAATATTCAATATTTCTTTCTCTACCAGCTTCTTTTCCTCAGCCTACAAATACGGCCAAGTCTCCTCAACTTAAAAAAATTTTCAAAGCCCTTCCCTTGAGCTTCCTACTCCCTCAAACTACTATCCTTTCTTTTTTGTTTTCCCTTCACTGCCACATTTCAAGAAAGAAAAGTCTATACTCACTCTTAACCCTTGCAATATGGTTGCAGACTCACTACTAAAATAGCTCTCTGAAATTCCATGAATAACCTTATTATTATATCCAATGAGATTTGCTTCTGTCTTCATCCTCCTTGACCTTTCTGTGGCACTGGACACCATGGTCCATCTTCTTCTCCCAGATACCTCCTCCTCTACATTAGCCTCCTTGATTTTATATACTCTTGTATTTCTCCTACCTTCCCTGCTTCCTTTGTCATATTTTTCATATCTCCTGAACAAGAATAGCACACCCCCACACAAAAAAGTCCCCAGGCTCTCCTCTCTCCTTCATCTTGTCAATGGGCATGTATTCAAAAATCATCTCTATGCTAATAACTCCCAAATCTATATCACCTTTCAACTTTTCCCCAGAGCTCCAGTGTTTTGTTTTTTTCCCCCAACTGCTTGTCACATGGATGGCCTTCTGGTACCTCAAACTATCTAAAGTTGAACTCACCTTCTCCCCACCCCAACTTTTTTAAACCTGCCAATGCCACTACCATCCTACCTGTGACTCAGCCTTGTAAGCACCTTAACTCTCCCAAGATATTCAATCAATTACCAAGTCCTGCCAATCCCATACCCACAATCTAGCATTCAGTCTCTCATCCCATTCCTATTACAAACACCTTATTATCTCATGTCCTCATTTCTTCCCACCAAATTATTTTACTATTGCTGCCCAGTTTGCTTCTCACATGTTAGACACTGGAAATAGGCCCATTTGATTAGTTCTTTGCCTGATAGTGTCATTATTTAAAATCAGGTTTGTACTAAGAGACAGAGGTGCTAAAAAGGAGTAGGGAAAAGGTTTATCACCTTCCATTCTAGCTTCTCTTAAATACTAATATAGAGGTCACAAGTCAATTCAATAAGTATTTACCAAGTGCCCACTATGTGCAAGGTGGATGTGAAAGATGAAAAAGGACCTGTTCCTTAACATGGTGCCTGGTACATAGTAGGACTTAATAACTGACTGATCCTTGCCCTTGAGGAGTTTACATTTTACAAGAGGGGGAAGAAGGTGAAAGGTTAATGACATGTACAGAAATAAATATAAAGGTAGAAAGTGATAGGGGAAAGATTGAAGGCAAAAGAAAAAAGGAACAACCAAGGATGAGATAAATTGTAGCATGGAAGCAATGAACATGAACTTGGACAGACTTTGGGAGATAGTAGAGGATAGAAGAGTCTGGCATGTCAAAGTCCATGGGATCACAAAGAGTCAGACATGACTGAACAACAATGATAGGGCAAAGAGGAGCAAGGCAAAACCTTCATTTAGTCCATCACAAAGCCCCTCTTCTCAAATGGAGATTAGTTTCCAATCGTAAGTAAAGTACATTCATTTGTTCAATCACAGAGCACAAAAAGGTCAAAAGTTCCCCACCCCTGGATCACAATTGAATCTACCCCAGAGTTACAACAAGCGTAAGCACAGCACTTAATACCCAAATGGAGGTCTTTTCTTCATCTTCACAGGAGGCAAGTTCTCAGCAATCTTTGTTCCTAGGGAGACAAAGCCTAGCAAAGCCACAAGATACATTGCCAGTCTCTTCATTAATTCACTGTCTGTCTTCAGAATGGTCCTAGGACCCCTGAAAACATTAGCAAAACCCTCTTCCAGGATTTCTGTAAACATACAACAAGAAAATCCTTCTTCAGGGCTTCTGAACCAACAGCAAGGTTCCCAGACTTCTGCAACAACAGCACTGTCCTTCACCAGTGGACAAATCTGGCAAAACAACATCAAAACAGACAAAGTACCAGCATAACAGCCATGTCTCCTCAGTCCTTGGCAGCTCTGGGTGGCAGCTCTCAAAGTCCTGGGCAACTCAAAGTGGCCCTCAGCAATCCTCTCAATCTCTCTCTGCCTCCAAAAGGGTGCTGCTTTCAAAAAGTTCTTCTGCCTCTTTCCTGTGTCTCTCCAAATCTACGTCACCAGCTCCTCCCAGTTCAGCCCTCTCTTTTCACGTCAACAAGTCCATCCCACAAGTGGGATTAACAAGCTCTGAGTTTTAACACCAAAAACCAAGCCAATACAGGGGGATCTTTATATTCCATTACTATTACAGTCATTGAAGAGTAAGCAGTAAGTTTTACAACTGGTCTGGGGAGGAAAATAAGCAATATTAAATGATAAGACAAGAGTCTGGGAACAGACCAATCTACAGGAACATCTTGCCTAGCACCAATTCTATAGACTGGGATAGTTAAAAGAAAAAATAATATTGGTGTCATTAGTAAATGCAGATAACAATAATATTATTTAATCAGACCAAACAGAATTCTATCATTCTAGATGAATGCTTGATGTTGTTTTTAAACTGTGACAGACCAAAGATGTAGCAAAAGAATCTATACTTCACAATGTTACTCATGAAAATGTTAGGGGAAAAAATGTGATGCCTAAAACCCTGGATCAGAATTATAAGCATTTTACTTTATTGTATTATTTTCCATCTAAGCAACTATTAAATTTCTATAGAATCTTTCATCTCTGCAAGTCAAAAAATCACTTTTTATTTCATCTAAAATACTACTGTCTCAAAAACATCCATCTCTTCAAAATAACATTCTGTCTATTCTGTAGTTAAGTAGTGTCCATTATAATATGAAGGTGACTCTAGCTTTTCAAAGACTGTTCCCACAGAACACAAATATGGAATGTCCTATTAAACCAGGGAGGTTTCAAGTACTGACCCAGCAGTGTATTTCATCTGAAGTCCAGAGGAGCTGAGTGGAAAATGATACTTTTCGGGGAGGGGTTAGGATAACTACCAAAGACTATCTATTCAGGCACAGAGGTGTTTTCAAAAAGTACCTAATGATGAAATTTTAGACTTGAAAATAAATGCATCCTAAACAGCCAGGAAGAGAGAGGAGGAGAAGGGGTTGGGGAGGAAAGGAGTCCAGATGTAGTAATCATTCCTAAGATTTATATAGCACTTTAAAGTAGGCAAAGAGCTATCATATACAAAACCTTATTTGATCCTCACAACAACAGTAGAGAAGGGGTATTATTAGCATTCCTGTCTTTCAGATAAGGAAACTAACGTTCAAAAAGGTTAAATGACTAGCCCTAGGTCACTCTAGCAAGTGGCAGAACTGGCCAAGATCCAGTTCTTACATTTTTTTACATTGCACTAAAACTACAACTCTGGGGTGAAATCTCAACCTCCAGAATTAGTCTTACTGTTCAAATTATTTTTCATGACAGGGAAAGAGAAGATACACCTGCATGCCCATCCCCTTACTTATGACTCCTCCCCACAACCAATAGATACAAGAAATTTCATTTTCCCTTTAGATAAATGATCAACAGGTCACTTAATGATCTAGCTATTCAAACCATGATTATCTTCACCCAAAACAGCTCATGGTAACAAAACTGGGGATATGGCATTATCATCTAACCCTCATTTCCAAAATATTTAAAAACAAACCAAGGATGGCAGCTTGTGACAATCAATAATAACTAAGAAGAGTCAAGAGAAAATCCAAGAGCCATGCTAAAAACTGAAATTCACTTCACACAACAAGATAAAAAACAAAAGAAAAAGAAATAACTTCAGTCTTTAATAAATAGAAAGAAACACTCTCCACCACAAAATAAAAAGCAGTTGTTTAAAACCACAGCTATTCTCTACTCAGAATGAGACAAGACTTTTCAAACTGAGGTTTAAGCAAAGGTTTCAAGCTTTCACAGGAACTGTGAAAAAGATTCCAAGAACTTAGAGCATTAGCCTGAAAAGGTAAAGCTTTATAAAGCATGAAAAGGCCCCACTTCCTGTACAAAGTGGCTTACAAAGCCCACTCATTACTATCTTTACTCCCAGCAGCTTCATGTACCCCTCAATACTTTTCCCCCAGAATACCTGAATCTCACTATTTCTCAGGTACAATTCACCTATGAGGTAAAAACAAATTATATAGGTGGTGCAACTTTTTCTTTCCCTGGCTCCATTTCCAAAGCTAAAAATATCCAAGGACATTCCAAAATATAGTAGCATTGTAAATTCTAGGGTGATGAGTATGGAAAGATTATTCTAAGTAAATATCTTTTTATCAGTGTATATGCTTTTGCTTAAAAAGCACTATTTCTAAACCTGTTGAAGTATAAAGCAAATACTATTTAACCATATTAAAATTATCTTTAGAGCATGTGATGAAGTAAGCCTTATTTAAGGAGACTTTACTATGCATATATAAAAATTACAATGGGGAGATTTTGGAATTGATGGACAAAAACACTGAAGCATCAGAATGCATATGGGGACAGATGTCTGACCAAGTCAGACTAAAATTAGCAGAATAAAACAAGGGAATGTCTAACAGTTGGCAAAGTACAAGAACCAAATAGTGGAAAACCTAGTATCAACTTACAAAACATTTTAAATGCTTTAAAACCAATGCAACGGAGTTAATTCCAATCACCAGCTGTACTCTTCCTGCTAAATGTAAGTTAAACGAAAACCTTAGGTATGAATTTATTGGTAATAGTCTGTAAGGATCTATGAAACTTTGGATCTTGTGTTTTAACATAAGAAAGAGGTGGAGAGAAAAATCGTTACTAGACATTATGGTAATTAATCTCACTTATGTCTCAGGGGCGACAGGCCCAAAATGCAATGTCTTAAACTAAACAGCTAACCAATCATTTCGATCTAGGTTAAAAGACTGAGGTGAGACTGGGCCACGATTTGTACTAAGAGGTGGGAAAGACCATAGAATAGGTTTAATTACATGTGTCAGTGTCAAGATGAGTTTCCCCAGTCTCAGAATTCCAACACAGGCTTTGCCTCCTTCAGAATGTTCATTTCATTGTAAATTGTCGGGGGGAGCTAGAGCTTTGTGGATGAGATCGAAGGGGAGTTGATCAGTCACTTGGTCTGTTGTACATAAAGATCAATTTATGAAAGGCAGCAGGGCACACACAAAGGTGGCGTGCTTTAATCCCCTTTACTTAGTGCAGAATGAGAGAAGGGTGGGCCCCTGGAAGGAGCACAAATCTCACCAGTCTGGAAATAAGCAGACCACCTCCGGGCAAACACTATAGAGCAGCAAGGGGTAGCATCTCAGGGAGGAAGGAAAGCCGACTAATCAATGGACGGAGGCGGGGGTTCAAGCCACCACCAGTTAGGGAAAGCCCAGACGGACATTCATACCCTCCCATCTCACTGCCAGAGCCCGAAAGGTGAAGGGTAAATACACACATACACATACACACACTCACACATACAGAGTCTAGGCAGTTTAAGAGGAAGTCAGAATGTAATGTCAAACGGATAAATACTGGTTAACCACACATATGCCTTAAAAGAGAAACAGCTTGAGCTATTCTACTTCATTGGCTCATTGAGGTATCTCCAATCTATATTTCTCGCTCTCTTTCTCTGTCCCTCCCTCCCCGTGTCTTCCTCCTCTCGGTAGATTTGCATGCTTTCTCCTACTGAATGCAAAATCTGACTTAGCCTACACTACGCAGCACATTATTAGCCCCGGGGAGAACCTTAAAGCCTCCCCTCCCCCTTCGCTCCGTCTCAGATCTTAGCCCACATAAAATCACTCCCTTCACACACACACACACACACACACACACACACACACACACACACACACATCTAGGCTGCAAGCTAGAACCACCCAAGCAGTCAGTCACCCCCTCCCCCGCCTTTGGTAGGGGGAGAGCTGGGGGAGCTCGAGAGCAGCAGGGGCATTTCCGACGGCATAGGGCGGGGAGGAGAGCAAGGGGGAGGAGAACGGGGAAACGCCGGGATTTAGAAGGCTGCGCACAGCCCTAAACACTCCTCCCCTTCTCCCTATGTAAACAGCTCGCCGGGAGCCCTGGTGAGGCTCTCTCCCCATCTCCATCCTCATCCTCATCTTCCTCATCAGTGCGCCTTTCCCCAGCCGGGGCTGACGAGCCGGGTGCCAGCTCTGCTCTCCGGGACCCCGGTGGGAGCTTCTCTCCAGCCCGCGGAGGCGGTGGTTGGGGAGCCTGCCCTGCTCGCGTCCGCCCGGGGCTCCCCCTCGTACCTGGTCGGTGAGTTTGAGGACTGCCATTCTTCCGCTGTTTTGCAAGCACACTCATGCAGCTCCTGGGTCCGGAGATGTCAAGCCAGGATCCGGGGAAGCGGAAGGGATTAGCCAGGGAGGGGGGGGTGGGAAAGCTGGCTCCCGAATTTGACAATCCTGCTGCGGCTACTACTGCTGCTGCTGCTTCTTTGGTGGCGGCGGCTGCTCCGTCAAAAGAAGCTGGGACTGGCTAGTGGTGTTTGCAGACGAGCCTTCCTTTATACAGGAAGTACAGACTGCTGCCAGCCCAGCCACTACTGACATCACCCGGCTCCGCCGGCCTGCTCAAGGCAAGACCAAGGCTGCCGCCTGCTGCTCGCATCCGGCAAATTCGCATCCAGCTCCCTCCCGGGCGCCCTCGCAGACACCGAAGCTAAACCAACCTCCCTCTCCTCCAGCCCTCTCTCTCCCTCCCACACACACATACACATCCACGCGCCAGGGCACGCGTACTGCTGGCCGCTGACCCCAACCTGGAAAGTGGGTGTACCTTCTGCCCGGACATCCTTCCCTCCTCCCCCACTCTCAGCCTCGGCTCCAAATAAGCTACGTCCTCACTGGGCTCGTCTGTATGCCAAAGTGGCCCCTTTCCCAAAGCGGTTCTCCTCCCTTCCAGTGCGTATAAATCAGGTACCTCCCGCAGCTCCCTTGTGGCAGATGGCATTCCTCTCCAGCTCCCCCATCACACGCCCACGAGTCATGCAGACTGCTAGAGGTGCATGCCTCTACAAGGAAGGTTACCTCTTCCCGGGGCTCACATCACAGACAGACACAGACACAACACACACCTTTCCCAACCTCTTCCCAACCCCAAACCTTCTAATAATTCCCTCTTGGTTTCTGGGTCAGATCCCAGCACTTTTAACCTGTCTGGACTCCAGACGACATTCAGCGGCCAGAATTTTTCATCCTCCCTTTGTTCAATCTAACATAACAGGCAACCAACCCAGTGTTATTCCTTAAGCAAGTGTGTAGTAGTTTCAGAGTTATACTTGTATGATTGTTTTTCTGAAACAAATTCCCCATCTCCAAGGCCTCACTTCCACACCCACGTCCACCCCCTTTCCCAAAATGTAGAAAGTAATCTTATTTGGAGGTGGAGGCTAAAGAGAAGAAAATAAGGCGCCTCGCTCTAGAACGTTGTAGAGATTTCTACGTATTTTTATACCCGGACAGCCTCAAATGAGTCCCCCAGAATTTGAAGTTAGCATAGCCTTCAAAATATAAAAGATGAAAATAAATGACTGCAGCAGTTTGCAAATAGAGTGGAAATAATGACAATCATAGTCACAGTAATTATTGTTGTTCCCAGAATATATTGTCAAATTTCAACAAACATTTACTGCTGGGTGCCCACTATGTGCCTGGCATTGTCTCTAGCTGAAAGTGAGAAAGAAGTCATTGAAAAGACACTCCCTGCCCTATTGAAGCTTAAACTCCAGGAGGGTTTTTTTGTCAATTATACTGGTGTGGGTTATAGAGCAAATCAGTAAAAGCTCATTTAACAGAAAAGCAGATATTTGGATAACGTATGTTCTTTGTCAAACAAAACTTTCAGTACTTGGAAGAGGGAGTATCAGGGGACCTCTACTTGCTTCTCCCTCCTTTGGCATCTCAATTTCCCCCAAGAGAAAGGAGTTACAGAGGATTCAAAAGACTAAGATTTGATTCCCATCATTGTATTTAGACTCCCTATACTCTTGCTGGTGATGGGATTGGTAGGCAACAAATAGCACTTGCTAATCAAAGAGGCTAGGTAGGCACAGTGAGCATGAAAAGAAGAGTTGAAGGAATGCTGCCTACTTATCAACCCCTTTGCAATTTTTTAAAATTTATTTTTAATTTATTATTTTTCTTTTCTTCCCTCTTTTTAAAAGATCACTCATTTCCCACAGACTCCTTTCCCCTCTCCCTGCAGCCCACATACAGGAGTAACTCCCTTTTTACAAAAAAATCAGTTAAGTAAAACAAATCAATACATTGATCATGTCTTAAAATGTATGCCTCATTCCTCACCTGTAGTTCACCACACTTTTACTCAGAGGCAGGAGGAATATTCTACCATCACTCTCTGGAATTTGTGTTATTCATACTCTCCTATAGCAAGGGAAGGGGCAGCTAGATGGTCCAGTGTATAAAACACTGGGCTTGAAATCAAGAAGTGCTAAGGAAAGAGTTCAAATATGGCTTCAGACACTTACTGTGTGGCCCTGGGAAAATCACTTAACCCCATTGGCCTCTGTTTCCTCATCTGTAAAATGTTCTGGAGAAGAAAATGACAAATCACTCCAGTATCTTTTTTATTTTATTTTTAAAGCAATCGGGGTTAAGTAACTTGCTCAAGGTTATACAGCCAGTTATTTCTGGGTGTGGTGCTAAGTATCTGAGCCCAGATTTGATCCCCAGGTCATCCCGACACTGGGGCCGATGCTCTTATTTGCTGTGCTACCTGGCCTCCCCTGCCAGTATCTTTTCTAAGAAAACCCAAAAATAGTCCCAGAGAGTCAGACACAACATAGCAAGTGAAATGCTTTCACAAAGACAAAGTAAATTTCTATTGTCCTGAGCTGAGTCATCATTTTAGCTGTTTGCCAATATTATCCTACATTGTTATATTGTAAAAGTAAAAAGAACCCCCAAATTCCTGTTTTTAATAGTCAGTAATGCACACAAGATGATTCTTGGTCTTTGGGGAAACAACTGAGGTCAGTCAATCAGTCAACAAGCTTAAGTGCCTTCTACCAGCCATCCACTGTGCTATGTGCTGGAAATATAAATAAAGGTGAGGAACACTGTCTGCTTTCAAGGAGTAAATAAGTAAATAGAAGATATGTACGGTATCCCTTCCACATCATGGGGCTTAGGGACAGGTGTCCCCAGGATGTGGAAAATCCAAGTAAAAAAATTTGGCCCTCCCTTCATACCATAGAAGTCTGGGTTTTTTCTTTTTCTTTTATGGGGTGCTTATAGTACCTTATTATAAAATTTGGGTTGATATTATACAATACTGTATGTATATTTTATATATTTTTGAGTTTCTAAACTTTTTTGTGTGTCATCTGCTGGTCTTTGCATGTCATCTGTGGCATCCACTTACTCCCAAAAAATTCCCATTCAATTTTTCATGCCAACCCTCAATATATTGAAACCTCAATGGGGAAAGTTGAGATGTGGAAGGGAGATGTGTACAGAACAGGGGAAGGTAATCTGAAGGGGGAAGGCATTAGCATCTTGAAAAGATCTCCTGATGGTAAGATTGGAGCTGAGTCTTGAAGGAAGGGAAATTAAGAGGCAGAGGTAAGGAATGAGGGCACAGAGCATTCCTGGTATAAGGAAGAGCCAGTACAAGGGCCTAGAGATGGAAGATGGAAGGTCATGTGGCAGGAACAGCAAATAGGTAAGTGTACTTGGATAAAAGGACATGGAGGACAGTGAGATGTAAGAAGGCTAAAAAGATAGGAAGGGACCGGATTATGAAGAGCTTTAAAGGCCAGCAAACTTTAAATGTGTTCTTAGAGGAAAGAGGGTGACAGGGTAGGAACTAAGCTTTAGAAACATCACCTTGAAAGCCCAAAAGAGGGTGATTTAGAATGGGGAAAGATTTGAGGCAGGGTATCAGTTAGAAATCTTTTAGTAGTTCAAGAGAGAAGTAATGAGGGTTAGAGTTGTGACTGAATGAGTGGAAAGAAGAAGAGTCTGACAAGAGAGAGAAAGTAGAAATGGTCAGAGATTAGCTATGTGGAGTGAGTGAGAAAGAGAAGTCCTAAATGATACCAAGATTTGGGAGTGATGTTCTTGGGATATCTGGATGGACCACCAATGTGTCAGAGGTATGACTTGAATTCAGGTCTTGGTTCTGCAATAAGTTCTCTATCCATTATGGCATGCTGTCCCAATATGCTCTTTTTTTTTTCATTAATTTTTTCAATTATCATTTGTGTATTTTTTTCTTTCACATACTCTCCTCTACTGAAGAAATAAAACAAAGTGAAATCCCTCATTAAAAATAAGCATAGGCAAACAAAACAAATTCTCACAATGAACATGTCCAAAAATGTTTCTGTCTCATTTTCCATCTTTACCAATATCACCTCTTTGTCAGAAGATGGGTAGCATTCTTCATCCTCAGTCCTTTGGAATAAAGATTGATCATGCTGATCAGAGTTGTCTTTCAAAATTGTTCATCTTTATAGTGTTGATGTCATAGTGTTAATAGTTCTCTTTGTTCGACTCACTTCACCCTGTATCAGTACATTCAAGTCTTCCCAGGTTTCTCTGTAAGTATCTTCATTTCTCACAGCACAATAGTATTCTATTGCATTCATATTGCATAAAATTTTTAGTCATTTCACAGTTAATATGAATCCCTCAATTTCCAATTTTTTGCCACTTTAAAAAAAAAGTTAGTATATAGCATATATTTTACATATTGGACCTTTAATTCTTTCTTTGATTTCTTTGGAATATAGTTCTGAAAGTACTATTGTTGGCTCAAAGGATAGAACTTTGGAGGCATAGTTCCAAATTGCTTTTCAGAATGGTGGGACCCATTCTAGAACACCGATATATCAGTGTGCCTTCAATGTTTATCATTTTCCTCTCTTGTCAACTTTGTCAACTGATAGATGTATGATTAAATTTTAGATTTTCCTTAATTTTTATTTCTCTAATTAGTAATGATTTTGGAGCATTTTTATATGGCTATAGAGAGCTTGGATTTCTTCCCTTGAGAACTCCTGTTCATATTTTTATTTTTTTTACCATTTATCATTTGGCAAATGGCTCCTATTATTAATATGAATCAATTGCTTATATATTTTGGAAATTATGCCTTTATCATTAAATTTTTCTGCAGAAGTTTTTCCTCAAGTAACTATTGCCCTAATCTTAGCTTTACTGGATTTCTTTGTGCAAAAACTTTTTAACTTCAGATAATCAAAATTGCTCATTTTTTTTCTGATCCCATTTTTTATTTGGTCATGAACTCTTCCCCTATCCATAGATCTAAAAGGTAATTTGTTACTTGTTTCTTTAATTTGTTCAATGATGTGACCTTTTTTATGTAGGTTATATATCCATTTGAAGCTTTTCTTGGTTTGTAGTGTGAATGAGATATGGTATATGGTATAAACTAATTCTTTGCCAGACTGATATCTAGTTTTCCCCACAGTTTTTGTCAAAAAAACAGGGTTTTCCTTGAATATCTGGGATGATTTGGTTTATCAGACACTTGGCTACAAGTCTGGTATATTGTGCTATAAGATTTATTTGCTTTGGTAAGTTGATCAATTTGTATATTTTTTTTTACCCAATATCCAATTGTTTTGTGATTATGGCTTTGTATAGATTGTCCCAAAAGTCTTTTTACAATTTTAAACTTTAATAAGTATAAGTTTAAATATATACAAAAGTATAAATGCTACAAACATATAACAAACACATTTGAAATGTTATTGAAATTTTTAAAATATTGATGTTTCTTATTAAAATTCAATATACTGCTATCTTATGCTATGAATTGCTCTAGTAAGCTTTCAAATTTTGTAAAGAAAAAAATTCATTAACTGCTGCTCAGCAACTGAAAGGATAGAATTTGTAATCATAGTCTTAAGATTATCCAAAGAATGAGGCTTTGACACATACATGACAGTTTTGATGTGACCCCACAAGAAAACATCTAAGATAGATTAGATGACTAGGCAAGGAGATCTTCTCTATTAATCCACCACTAGTCTGAGAAAATGTCATCCAGAAATTGTTGCATATATGATACATAATGACAGGATGCCCCATTTTGTGAAAAAACAAAAAAACCCTAAAATTAAAACTATATTATTTAAAATACACAAAATAGGGGTGGCTAGGTGGCACAGTGAACAGAGAACCAGCCCTGGAGTCAGGAGGACCTGAGTTCAAATCCAGCTTCAGACGCTTAACACTTACTAGCTGTGTGACCTTGGGCAAGTCATTTAACCCAAATTGCTCTGCCTTCCCCCCTCCAAAAAGAAAAAAAATACACAACATAAAATAAATATAAAAGAAAAGCTTTCAAGTGATATTTTCTGCATGTTTGTAACATTAATACTTCTGAAGCTATTAAGGTTGAGAATTACATTTTGATTTTGGGGACAGACAATAGTATAATTTGAGAATTAGAATTGCCGAGCTCTCTTCCTATCTATTTTCTTTCATTATGAGATACTCGACATTTTGTTAGTTCAAATTTTATAATTTTTTTCTAGGCAACTAGGTTGCATAATGGTTAGCACTCTGGCCCTGGAGTCGGGAAAATCCAAGTTCAAATTTGACTGCAGATATTTACTAGTGTATGATCCTGGACAAGTAACTTAATCTGTGCTTGCTTCAGTTTCCTAAATGTTAAATGGGAATAATAATAGCACCTTGCTCCCAGAGATGTTGTGAGGATCAAATGAGATATAAAGTACTTAGCACAATGCCTGGCACAGTCAGTGCCATATACACGTTTCCTTTGATTAGTTTTACAAAGTAATCCTTTGGTAGTTCGATTGGGTATAGCACTGAATAAGTAAATTATTTTACATAATGTTGATCTTGTTATATTGCCTCAGCCAACTAATGAGCTAATTGCTCATAATATTTCTCCAATTTGTTAGGTCTGTCTTTATTTCCATAATGTTTTGTAGTTGTATTCCTACAAGTTTCTGTGTGTACTTCAGTAGGTTAACTCCCAAATATTTTATACATTCTATAATTATTTTAAATGGTATTTCTATCTCTATCTCTATCTCTTCCTATTAAGTTTTATTGGTAATATACAGAAATTTGTGTAAATTTATTTCAGCAACTTTGCTTAAATTAATTATTTCAATTAATTTTTAGTTGTCTCTACGATTCTCTAAATACATCATCTGCAAAAAAGTGATGATTTTTGTTTTCAATTTGCCCATATTATTCCCTTAATTTCTTTTTCTTGTCTTATTGCTATAGCTAGAATCTCTAGCACTATATCAAATGGTAATAATGACAATGAACTTCCTCACTTTACCCCTAATCTTATCAGAAAGGACTCTAGTACATCACCATTACATATTTTGCTGGCCCTAGATATAAATCTTTAATAGCTTAAAGCTTCACCAAGACTTTTGGAAGACTCTGTATATTATTTATTATGTAAAGGAAGAGTACTTTTATTCCTATGATTTCTGGTGCTGTTGTTGTTGTTGTCAGAGATAGGTTTTATATTTTGTCAGAAAGTTTTTTCTGCCTCCATTGATATTTTTGTTATTCTTTTTATTAATATTGTCAATTATAGTTAAGGTTTTCCTAAACTAAGTCAATTGTGTATTCTTGGTATAAACTCCACCTGGTCATAGTGTGCAATATTTTTGTGATTTATATTGTGTGTGTATGTGTGTATATGCATATACATACATACATAAATTATGCATATATAGCCTTTTTGCTAACATTTTATTAAAATGTTTTGCATCAATGTTCATTAGGGATATTGATCTATAGTTTTCTTTCTCTAATTTGACTCTCCCTAGTTTGGGTACAAAGACCATATTTGTTGATAGAATACCTTCTTTTGCTATTTTTGTAAAAAGTTTGTGTAATATTATTATTATTACTAATTGGTCTTTGAATGTTTGATAGAACTTTCTTGTAACACATCTGATAGGAGAATTTTTTTCCCTTTCAGAGTTCATCTATGGCTTATTTAACTTCTCTTTTTTTTTTAGGTTGAGTTTTTTAATTCTCTTTCTCATTCTATTAACAAGAGTATTTTAAATTTTTGTAAATCTTCCATTTCATTTATATTTTCAGTTTTATTGACATATCATAGGACAAAAATCAAACTGTATTACTAGATTCTTAGTTTCATCTCTAACCCTCATTTTATTTTGTTTTATGTATAGAAATGTTCCTTTTTTTCAAGATCATAATTTTTTTTTTTTTTGCTTTTTGGAGAAAGGAAAGCAGGGCAATTGGGGTTAAGTGAGTTGCCCAAGATCACATAGCTACTAAGTGTGTCAAGTATCTGAGGCCGAATTTGAACTCAGGTCCTTCTGACTCCAGGACCCATGCTCTATTCACTGCACCACCTAGCCACCCCCATAATTTTTTTAAAAGAAAAATTTCCAAAAAAACAATGTAAGTAAGAGGCAGTGAGGGCTTAAACCAGAGTTGTGACCAGGCAAGAGGACAGAAGGGGAATAGATGGAAGAAAATTGTGGAGGTATAATGGTCAAGACTTGACAAATGAATGGCTAATGTGGTGAGAGAGAAAGAAGAATAACTGATAAATATAAGTTTAAAAACCTGGGTAGTTGAAAGAATCATATTGCCCTTAACAGAAAGAGGGAATTTAGGAAGGGGGTTATAGGTAGGGAAAAGAGTTTGAGACATCTATAGAATATCTGGTTGGAAATGTCCCAGAAACAGTTTGATACAGAGCTCAAGAAAGAGAGACTCAGACTGAAACTATAGATTTGAGAGTGATTGGCACAGAAATGACAACTGAACTAAGAGATCTGAGGAGAAAAGGTGTAGAGTGGGAAGAGAAAACAGCCTAGAGACAGAGGCTTTGTCTCCACACCTGTTACAGTCACTATTTTTATCAGTGACTCAGTATGGTGACATGATTATCAAATTGCTGATGACACAAAGTTTGGAAGGAAGTTAATTCATTAGATAAAAATATTGGGATGCCACAAATTGTGGATAGGCTGAAACGATATCAAATCCTGCACAGATATAGACCTGGCATGATAGTATTTCATGTGAAAGAGACCTAATGGTTTTCATTTACTGTAAGCTCAAGATGAATTAACACTGATGACAGGCAAGCCAAGGTGATCTTAGGCTGCTCTAAGACAAATACAGGATCCAGACCAGTGAAGGTCACAGTCAAAATGCACCCCGATTATCTTCATACTCCATCTTCGTTCCAGACCCTGAATATACAAAGATGGAAAATAATTCCTTTCCTGACCTCAAGGATTTTACAGTCTAATAGGAAGGATGAGACATGTAAACAAATAAGAATGATAGAAGCTAGAATAAACTAAGGTCAAAGGAAATATTCAAAGTGTTGTAGGGGAGGGGGATATCAATGAAGGCTTCATGGAAGAGGCAACAATGAGCTGTGTCTAAAAAGAAAAGAATTTGATCTGTGCATCTGTGTAGTAAGTACATTTTAGGCAAGGTAGATAAATTTGAATGTACCTAGGCAGGAGGTGGGTCAGGATTAGCTAAGGGAACTGTTAATGATCCAGGGTTTTTTAATTGAAAAATTTTGTTTTTGCACAACAAACCCCAACAAACTCCTCAATGAACCACCACCCCTACAATGTATAATCCTCCAAAGCAGGTAAACAAAATAGTGAGTGTTTACAACTGCTAGTACTTGCAACCTTAAATGTAATTATTTGTTAAAAGAAATGAAAGAATGGTGCTTTAACTTTTATATTTTAGTGTCGATCATCAAAGAAAGCACTGTGCTCTATGAACAAAGCAAAATTACAGTAGATCAAAAGAAATATAAGATTCACAAATTTAGAGGCATCTCCACTGCAAATGTTCATATGGACTATTTGTTCCCAATCTGTGGGAGAACCTTCCAAACTTATATTGGTCTAATCAGCCACAGTAGGACACACTGTATCTTGATCCCAACAGAGTAACATCATTTTGGATCTCTTCAGGAACCAACGACAACAACCAATTAACCAATCATATCCATTTATTTCATCTGAATTTTAATGACTTTTGCTGTTGTGTTCTAGTCAACGTGTATGATTTTTTTAGTTCTATTTTTTCACTCTGTATCATTTCATATGTCCTCCCATATTTCATATGGGAAGTGAAGTCCCTGTCCTCACAAAAGTTATAATTTGTGAGATATTTTTAGCTTTCTGAAGGTATATTCTTCATAATTATCTATTAGTTGGTCTATGAAACATATCTATAGCCAGAGCAGTAACCTAAAGCCTTGCCCCATGTAGGTTAGACCAGTTTTTCCTAAAAATATGTTGAAACTGTCTTCCACATTTAATTGACATAGGGAACCGAGTCTATTGACATGATTTACTTGGTCACTTGAGTTCAAAAAGCCATAAGCAGCTTCAGCAGACCCTTAATAGGATGGCCAGCTGGAACTCCTGGTGCCAGAGGGAGTTAGGTGGCACAATGGATGTTCTAAGCTTGGAGAAAGGAAGTCCTGAGTTCAAATATGACCCCAAACTCTTACTATTAGTATAATCCTGGGTGAATCTCTTAACTACTATCTGCCTCCATTTCCTCAACTGTAAAATGAGGATAATAAAGCATCTACTTCCTGGGGCTGTTTTGAGTATCAAATAAGATAACATATGTAAAGAACCTAGCACAGAGCCTGTCTCCTAGTAAGCACTAAATAAATATTTCCTTCTGGGGAGGCTAGATGGCACAGGGAATAGAGCACCTACCTGCCCTGGAGTCAGGAAGACCTGAGTTCAAATTCATCCCAGACACTTAACATTTACTAGTCATGTGACCTTCACAAGTCACTTAACCCCAAGTGCCCTGCCCTCCCCGCTCCAAAAAGCTAAATAAATAAATAAAGATTTCCTTCCTTCCATGGGCAATCCTGAGACTGTGAGCTGTGCTTAACTAAATCAAAGCTGTATCCTTACTAAATATCCTTCTTCCTGCTAAGTAATTCTCTTTTTAACTAGCATGTCTTCTGATAGTTTCATTTCATTCCAGTATCAAAGCTGACGTAACATATCAGCTTGGTCATCTCTAGCCTGAAACAGCATATTTGAGATAATTCATTTAAGAGTTTCTCTTACTTTAAATATTACAGTGAATGAGACTAATGTTAACCAGCAGAGGCAAGTTTAGACCTCGTGTGTTTTCACTTCCAGGGACTAAATTGTATAATGTCATAGATTTAGAGAAAGATAGATAAATAGATAATTTAATATTTTAAAAATATTTTTGAAAGGTACTTCAGAGGTCATCTGGTTCAATCCTATCATTTTTAAGATGAAGAAATTGAGTCCAAAGAGGACTCAATTGCCCAAGGTTCATTGCCCAAGGTTATACATGTAGAAATTGTCCATTGACTTGAACTCTTTTAATATCACTCTACTTTTTCTCTTTTGTCAATTAAATGCTTAGGGATGTAAACTTAATTGAACAAGGGGATTATTGTTGGGTTTTTTCCCTCTACTCTCTAGGAAATTTCCATATTTAATTGGTATAAGGGACCAAGTCTATTGATATGACTTACTTGGTCACTTGAGTTCAAAAATGATTGGAAATAAAGCCTACTATCTTTGCTAAAATTTATAATTAACTCTCTATTCCTGGATTCAAAAGTCTTGAAACTAAGCCAGTCTCTCTGGAGTTCAGATTAATTTGACCTTTGACAAAATGTGACTTCCTGTTCCCTAAGAATATTTTTTTAAATATATTTTAAAGACTCATCAGGATCTTTGCATAGTATATATAACTTCTACAAAACAAAATTTAGACCATGTAATGTAAGTTAATAAGATACGTAAAACATTATTCTATAATTGTACATTTCAACAAAGAGGGTTTGACTAAGTTATTTTGGGTTTTATTAAACCTTAAATATTTAAAAATTAGTCACATTCTGAGACACAGCTGGGTTTTCCCACCCATGCTGTCATCCAATGACAATGGAAATTGATAGAAAGTACTAAAAGTATTCACAGAGAATATAAAGATTTAGAATTTAGTGTCTGATTCTTTAATGGCTGGATACACCTTTAGAAAGAAAATCTATAGCACAGCACAAGAGTCCAAAATATTTTGGTTTTCCCTCCCACTGTTTTTCTACAGTACAATACTCATAGTGTAGTTTTCTGTGTAGAAGAAATGTCCTGGAAAATATCAACTCCACCAATTACTCACTGACAAGTTTCTGGGGGCTTTGCTAAGAGCCAAGAAAAGTGCCTGCTTGTATGAAGAAACTTCCCTTGTTGAGAATAAGAATTTTCTAAGACTGTCCATTTAAAGTATTAAGTCATTTTAATGTAGCCTGTTTGAAGTTAGTTATGCTATCGAGTCATGATTTGGGAATGGAATAGAACCAGGATCCGAGTGCCTATAATGAGAAGAATAACAAAATTAGGGGGAAAGAAGAGGAAAAATTACAAACAAATTATGTATGTTCTAATATTTTTTTAATCCTGAATCATAAAATGATCAGTGTAAGTTTCTTGGGGACAGAAATATTTTCATTCTTATCTTCATATCCTTAGCATTTAGTAAGTGCTTAATAATGTTTGTTGAATTGAATGGAATCAAAGCATTAATTATCAAGCATCTACTGTAGAAGATACAAGAAAAATGAGGAAGTTTCTACCTTCAAGGAGTTTATAGTCTACTTGGGAAAACAAGATTAACACACATTAGAAAATGGTATAAGATCATATGTTGGGTCTTCACAAAAATCTTGTGCAATTTTAGAACTTTCAGCTTTTAAATTTCATTTTTAAAATATTTGCATTTTTAATGACATATTTATTAATTTTTTTTTACAGTGCTAACTAAACCAGATTGACTGGAACTTGACCCCAGAGTAGTAAAATTAAGAAGACTGTTGACACACTTTGCAATCCCTCCAGCAATATTGAAAGAACTGAATTTAGCACCAAGTTGGCAACATTAAGGAGGCAGGGAAGGGAATAAGCATTTACTTAGGACGTTCTATGTTCTAAGCACAGTGCTAAGCCCTTTACAAATGCTATCTCATTTGATCCTCACAGAAACCTTGGGAGGTAGATGCTGTTATTATCCCAATTTTAGGGTTGAGGAAACTGAGGCAGACAGAGGTTGTGACTTGCCCAGGATCACACAGATAGTAAGTATCCAGGGCCAGATTTGAACTCAGGTCATCTGGACTCCAGGGCCAGCTATCTTATCTAAAATTTTAGGTGATACATAGCTACCACACCCAAGAGAAATTTTCCCCAGCCTGTCCTACCCTTTGAGAAGGGCCACAGCAACCTTTAAGGACACATTTAACTATGTTGCCCTTGGTTCAAAAATTGCCAATATTGGCAAATAGTTCTTGCAATTGTATACTCTAACATGACTACTATGTACTATGATATCCTAGCCCTAACTTCCACCAGGAGATATGGTTTGGTCAAGTCAGCTCAAATTTTTTTAAAATATATTTACTTCAGTGGCTCTAGAATCATAGTTTTGGGGGGTTAATCACCTTTCTCACAGTCACAAAATGCCCACTGGAAACCGATAAGGGGAACAAAGCAGCTCAGTTAAGCAACTGAAACACTTGTTATGGGTAAACACGACTAAACAGGGAGTTTCTATAAGTCCAAGATGAGATTTGCACCCTAGATCAGCATAGCAATTATTATTTTAAGTCACAGGAGCATAAGTCTAGATCTAAAAGGGACCTCAGAACCTGGATTTAGCCCAACCCACTTGTTTTTCAAAGATAAGAAAACTGGGATCCAAAAGGGAAATGTCAAAGGTAAGATTTGAATCCACAGCCTTTTGCCTACAGGGCCAGTGCCCTTTTTTTCCACTATAGCTTTTAGTTAATTGACCCTAGTGCAAGATTAATCTGGCTCAGTAAAGGTAATGGCCTTTATAATTACTAAACAGCAAAGTACTGGCCCATAGGGCTTGGGGCAAACGTTAGCAATTTTATCCTTAAGATGGCTGTTGCTCATCCTTCATTTTTGAAGAAAACCAATGACATCATGGTGCTGAGTCAGAGTGTAGAGTGTTGGGCTATAGCTAATCAGCCCAATATGAGTTGGGAAGGGTCTACCACAAGTCAGGCACAAGTAGTCCTTAGGACACTTAGAATGGAAGTGGCTCTGGATTTGCATGGTTCACATTTCCTTTGTGCTACTGTGATTCTGTTTTGCTCATAGAGCACAGCACCTTCTTTGATGCTTGGCAGTCCTGTGCCAGAATCTCCAATCACTCACAAACAATACCAAAGTTCTTCTGAGAGACCTCAAGAGTGTTTTCAAACCACTTCTGACCACCAGGTGAGTGGTTGCCTTGTGTAAATTCAAATGTGCATTTGGCATCGAGCTATGTGACCAACCCATTGGAGTTACACTCCCTGCAGTAGAGTTTGAATGTTTGGCAGTTCAGCTCCAGAGAGGACTTTAGTGTCCAGTATCTTCTTAAGACCTTCAAATGGAAGAGGTTCAACTTTCTAGCATGATGCTGTTTATACTGTCCAGGTCTCACAGGCCAAACAATGAGGTCAGCACAAAGGCTCAGTAGACCTTCAGTTTTGGAAGGCAGTCTAATACTTCTTCTCTCCCACACTTTTTTCAGGAGTCTCCTAAATGCTGAGCTAGCTCTAGTGATGTGTACATCAACCTTGGAAAGAATACTGTCAAATGAGCTTATCCACGGCATTCAAAATTTCTCCATTTACTGTGACCAGTGGCTCTACATATGAACGATACACTGCTGGCTGGTGGAGAACCTTTGTTTTCTTGGTGTTGATTGTTGGGTCAAAATGAGCACAAGTGGCAGAGGACAGGTCCATACTCTGTTGCATCTCAGTCTCAGAAGCTGCACTGAGTGCACAATCATCTGCAAACAAAAAGTCATGTACCAACTCTTCCTCCACTTTTGTCTTGGCTTGCAGTCTTTTTGAGTTAAATACTTTACCATCAATGCAATAGCTGACCTTGATGCAATTTTTGTCCTCATTGAAGGTATCTGACAACACCATGGAAAACATGAATTCCTTGTCTTAAGCCTAAAGGCTGCAGTCTCTCCTTAGCCTTTCTGAGTCTGAAGCAGGGAAGGTTCTTAGAGAAGAAGGCTATACAGAAGAGAAGGCTTCGTCACTCTCATCACCACCAGGAAACCCTCTCTGCTTTCAAGTATCTAGTCTATGTTCAGCTCCCTTTGTATTTCGCCTGACTGACTCTGACAGTTCTATCATCCCCTCTCCTCCATTTAGCACAGGACTTTGGGATGCCATGGAATCCACAATAACCAGAGCTAATCACGTTGTCTCCACTGCCAAGGTCTGCATTTCTCTCCAGGCTCCACTCCAGACTTTCCACACTATCCCACAACAGTCTTCTCACTTTGGAAGTTCATTCTACCCTGGCCTTCCTTCTAACACTGAAAGTACATTCTGCTTCTGCAGCCCCTTCCTCTAATTGATTGGTTCCTTTCAGAACCTCCATTTTAAGGAAGGTGCCCAGGTCAGCTCTGTCTTCATTCCTCTCCTTCTGGACTTTCTTCATCATTACCCTACAGGTACTTCCCCTCTCCCTCATACCTTTCAGTTTCCTTTTATATGTTGCCTTCCTATGATAGGGTAGGCACTATCTTTCTCCTTATGTTTGTGTTCAAAGCACTTAACACAGAAACTCTGGCATATGCTGATTTGACTTGACTAAGATTTTAATAACTAGTCATTCAGTCTATGGGGATGAGTGACAATCAGGTCCATGAAGATCTTTGTATCTATCTAGGAAGCACAATCAGAGTTTTTCAGACATAATCAAATTCCCAAACCCCTATTCATCAAGGTGATATGATTGCTGGAGATGTTCATATGTTTTAAGGGGACATAATTTCATTAAGTTTGATCTAGCTCTCCTGCTCAAAGCCATAGTACTGAAAACATTTCAATTAATGATGAAGATGATGGTGATGATGATGCCAATCATTGACATTTACATAGCTCTTTGAGGTCTGCAGAGGAATAAGATAATGTGTGCAAAGTGCTCTGCAAACCTCAAAGTCCTATGTAAATATCAAAGATCATAATCATTTTTTATTATTATTATTAACTAAAATGTTTTCTGTGCTGCTCTCTGCCCATTCAAATCCTATTCATCTTTCAAGGCCTACTTCATGTCACACTTGATTCATGATGCTTTTTCTAACTTCTCCAGTGAATAGAAATCTTACCTTTCACTGACATATTTTAGCCCTTTGTTGTCTATCAATTCACTTGGCGAGAAATCATATGCTTACTTAGCAAAGGAGTGAAGAAAGGGTTCAGAGGAAAATGGGAAGATTAGGGAGCAGGAGATGGGAAGGATAAAGCTCTTGAACATACGGAAGAAATTCTTAGTTATGTTTCTGATTTAGAACATCAACCAAACTCAACACAGAACTTTGGGATGTTAGATTTCCAAAGGAAAATAGTTGAAACAACATTGTTAAAAACAATCTTATAGAAAGGGGGGAAGGGTAGAAATCCAGAAATGTATCACACACACACATGATTTTTTTAAAATTTCCAGCTGAGGCAAGGGAATTAAAGTTCTTTCAGAATAACAGTTTCTGTTGTTGGAGGGGTTATTACATTAAAAATAAAGTAAAGCATGTCCAAGGATATCAAACTCATTTAGCATAATGAAAGATTATAGTTAAATGAGGTTCAGATTGTATGGAACTATAGGGTTCAGATGCAATGTAACCAGAGAGGCATAATCTTTTTAGTGTGACTTCAGAAGGGCAGAATTATGAGTGCCAGAATTAGGCAAATGATTGAAAAGACATTAAATAATTCAATTAGAAGCAAAATTACTTAGGAAAGTCAGAAATAATAGAGGGCTTATTTTTCACAAAGCAGTAATCCATTCAGTAGGTGAGAGACTCAAGTCTCCAAATGGAGCAGATGAAAGTGTAAAAAAAGGCCTCCTTCTTGATGAAAAAACCAGAGTTGAATAGAAAATTTGACATTCAGATACAAGAAGCAAGAGAAGCATGAGAAGGTAAACAGGGAAAAGAAATTATAAGCCACTGATCAAAGTTGAACTATTAACATTGCTACATGGAAAAACAATAATTGTAACTGATGAAACTTTGTCAGTATGAAAATGTTTGAAGGGAATAGAAATATATATGTATATATATATATATATATATGTCTATATATGAGGGTATATGGGCATATGAATACATATGTAAATGTGTGTATTTATGTTTACAGGTATACATAGAGAGAGGGCACAGGACCAATTTAAAACAGGAAGGGATGAAACTTAAAAGATGAAATTAAGAGGTGAGAGAGGAATATAATGAGAGGAGATGGGGAGAGACAGAATGGGGTAAACTATCTCATATAGAAGAGCAAGGGAAAATGGTTACAATGGAGGGGAAGAATAGGAAGGCAAAAAGGAATGGGTCAACCTTATTCTCATTGAATTTGGCTTGGGGAGGGAATGAAATACACACTAAATAGGGCATCTCACCCTATAGGAGAGTAGGGGGGAAGGGGATCAGAGGGGGGATGACAGAAGGGAGGGCAGGCTTGGGGGGAGGGAAGTTGGAAGCACCCACTTTTGAAAAGGGATGGGATCAAAGTAGAGAATAGAACAAGGGGGAGGTGGGATAGGAGGAAAGGAAATATAGTCAGTTTTTTACAATATATCTACTATGTTGTTGTTTTGCATTAGCTACATATGTACAACCTATACTGACCTGCTTATCTTCCCAGTAAGGGTGGGTGACAAGGGAGGAAGGGAATGAATTTGGAATTCAAAGTTTTAAAATCAAATGTTTAAAATTATATATACTATTATTAATACTATTTTACATGTAATTGGGAAAGAAGATATACAGGCACTGGGGCATAGAGATCCACTATGCCCTACTGGAAAAGTCTAAGGGGGTATGGGAGAAGATATGGAAGAGAGCAGATTGGATGAGGGGATATCCTGTGGGACTGCTATTCTAGGGTGGTGGGTAGGGGAAAAACGGGGAGAAAATTTGTAACTCAAAATCTGGCGGAAATGAATGATGTAAATCGAAGTTAATAAAGCATTTGAAAAATGGAAAAAAATAAAAGAAAAAAATCTAAAAAGAAAAAAAGGACTCCTATACATAATATCAGGCAGCTAGGTGACCCAGAGGATAGAGTGCTGGTCCTGGAATTAGGAGGACCTGAGTTCAAATTTGACATCAGACATTTACTAGCAGTGTGACCCCAGGCAAGTCACTTAACTCTATTTGCTTCACTTTCCTCAGGTGTAAAATGAGAAGAGAAGGAAATGGCAAACCACTCCAGTATCTTTACCAAGGAAACTTCAAATGGGGTGGAAAGAGTCAGATATGAATAATCAACAAAACAATGATTACTTATCTCCCTCACTGGCCTGAAATTCCCACTAATAACAGCATCCATTCTGGAGCCCTACTATAAGGAGCTATGTCAGTCAATAAACATTTATGACACATCTACCAAGTATCAGACAATTTGCTAAAACAAAAAACAAAAGTTTTTTTTTATAATTTTTAATAGGGGAGACAGCAAAAAAGACTAGTGCCCTTTCTACTCTAAGGGTTGAACTATGGAAAACTGTCATGATATGTGGTTGGTTTATTGTTTTATTTTTGTTTAGGTAATACATTGCTCTGAACTCAGTTAATTAAGTTATTAAATTAATTAAATTGAGTTAATTAATTTTAGTTCCTCATATAGGAAGATTTACTTCTTGGGAACTACATTCCCTACTAGCCTGTGTACAGCAAAGCTGATAACAATACTGTAGTATTGGTGTACCAGCACTGACTAGCTAAATGGGAGAATTTTCAGTTTGCCTTTGGAGAGCCTGGGCATATATTATCATGAGAAAAACAGAATCTGGAAGGTTAAAGCAGGTAACAGAAGACAAAAGAGGAAAGAATGGATGCAGAACCAAGAAATTGGTGTGCACTTAGGTTTAATTCCTTGTGTTATTAATAAGAAGTTTTTGTCAGAAGAGAGCTTTTTTTGTTTTGGTTTGTTTTGTTTTAATTTGGGGGAGGAAGGCTCTGAAAGTGGAAGGGAATAGTTTACACTTACAAAAAAAGAAAAGAAAATGGGTCAACAAAACATTTTTTAAAGCATACAGAAGAGAAGGAAATTCAGAGGCAAATATGACAGTTTTGAAGTTAATGAGCTGGAATTTATTATATACTTAAATTTTTTTAATTTATTTTTTTTATTCTGAGACTGGCAGTCAATAAACATTTATTAATTGCCAGGCACAGTGCTATGTAGTGGTGATACAAATATGAAAAAGAAAGAGTCACTTTCCTCAAGGAATTCCCAATCTAATGGGGGAAGACAATACTTGAAAAGGAAGACCTCCACTCTGCAGTCTGGAGGCAGAGGGACTAATGAGGTGTAAAGTACCAAGACTGCTGTGATCTTGCAGAATGACGAAGTTCTTGATAAGTTTCCTGGGGATGTGATGGAGAAATCCAGAGGACTACAGCTGGCTGGGAAATGAATGGTTTTACACACACACAAACATTTCCATAAACAAAATAGAACAGAAAAAGAAGTCTATATGTGAAGCCACCAATATCTATTGCATAGTTTGTTGTTTTTATGGGATGTAATACATTCAAATTGTTATTTTCAAAGCTGTCCTGCTTGTCTCTTTTCTTTAGAACATTTTTTCTCTTATGAATTTTCAAATGTTTCAATAACCTTTGTATTTTTTTGACAATGCTATGACTTCCTCTTTCCCCTTCCCAACTCCTCCTTCCAAAATGAAAAAGTAAAATAAAAAGCAAAATCTTTGTAACCAATAAACCAAAAAACACTTCCACAATGACATCTGAAAATTCATGTGTCATCTGGCAACTTGAGTATATCACTGAGAAGCTGAGCAATGTGCTTTGTAATTAGAACTGTAAAATCTTTTTTTGATCATTGCATTGATCTGAGTTTTTGAGTCTTTCACAGTTGCTTTTCTTCTCAATGTTATTGCTGTATAAAGTGTCATACTGGTCATATTGATTTCACTCTTTATCAGTTCATACAAATCTTCCCAGGTTTTTCTGAAACTGTTCCTATCATTTATTTTTTTTTTTGCCTTTTTTTTTGGAGGGCAATTGGGGTTAAGTGACTTGCCCAAGGTCACGCAGCTAGTTTTTGTGTTCTGTCTGAGGCTGGATTTGAACTCAGATCCTCCTGACTCCAGGGCCAGTGCTGTATTCACTGCACCACCTAGCCACCCCCCCCCATCATTTCCTATGGCAGACAACAAACAATAATAGCAGCATTTATATAGTGCTTTAAGGTTTGCAAAGCACTTTAAAAATAGCGTCTCATTTCATCCTCACAACAACCCTAAAAGGTAGGTCTTATTATTCTACAGAAGAAGAAACTAAGGCTGGCAGAGGTTAAGTGACTTGCTCAAGGTAATACAGCTAATAAGTATCAGAGGTCAAATTTGAACTCGGGTCTTCCTAAATCCAGGTCCAGCCACTGCACTACCTAGTTGTACAATAATATTCTATTACATTAATATACCATAATTTGTTCAGTTATTTCTACATCAATGGGAATTTTTAAGTTCATCTTTTGTTTATAGGTCTTCACTAAAATCAGTAGAACTGCCATAAATATTTAGGTGCATATTTTGGTCCTTTCACTCTATCTTTGATATCTTTGTAGTAAAGACCTCATAGTGGTATCACTGGGTCAAAGGACATGCACATTTTAGTAACTTTTGAGACATAGTTCCAAATTGTTTTCTAGAATTTCCAGACCAATTCATGTACTACTTTTTTACTTTAAAAAAAGATACACACTATATTCAGAGAAAGAACTAGAAAGAACAGAGTTTGAATGCAGATTGAAGCAAACTACCTGCTCTCTTTCTTTTTCTTGTTTGATTTTGTTTCCTCTTTCCCATTGTTCATTCCATCCATTACAATCTTTCTTTATAATCTGATTAATGTCTAATGTGAAAGTAGTTGCGGATCTTATAGTTGATTGCATGCCCCCATGGCGGGGTGGGGAGGAGAGGGAGGAGGAGAAAATTTGAAACTCAAGGGATTGTGGATCTGAATCTTGTAAACTAAAGTAAACAAACAAATTAATAAAGACCAAAAACAAAATTTAAAATAAACAAATAAAATGTTACACATAATAAAGATGTATGTTTCATATACAATGCCTTTTTTCTGCTTTTCTTTGTATATGGAAATATTTGTGATGTTTGTATTTGTCAAATTTAAAATAACAAAAATAAACATTTTTAAAAAGAAATGTTTAGATGGTGAAGATAATTGCTGCCACAAGGTCCTGGGGGAGGTAGGACACAAGTAGATCAAAGGCAGTACTGGATAAGTTGGTTTTATGAGGAAATGTTTCTTTAACTGGAAAAGGGAGAAGATGCATCTGCTGAAGAGTTTGGAGGAAGTGAGCAATCAAGATGAAGAAATTAATGTCAGATGACCTCAATCTTCTCAGTGAAGTAGGAGTCTGAGACATCTGCAGTTAAACTGGATGGGTAAGGACAATCAGAATGCAGGGGGAGGGGATGGGAGTGGAGCGGGTGATTAAAAAAAAAGGGGAAATAACTGCTGTGAAGAATGAGATAAGGTGTCTATAAGGATAGAGTGGAATGATGGTCCAACCCACCCAAGTTTATGTACCATGAACTGATAATGCATGAAATAAGTTCTGTTTTGTGATTTTTCTCCAGTCATATGCAGCAGGGATGGAATAGGAATAAAGAAACCAGAAGGTTGGGATTACTTAGGGATAAAACATCAAAATGTTGGGAGATTTGGAAGGTCAGAGGAACTACTGATGGGAGCAGCAGTTTACATAACATTAAAGTGGTTAACATGGGGCAAAGACTGAGTATGGAGTCAATAACCCTGGGACAGTGAAAGACTGAAAGAAGAGAGATCATTTAAGGCACCAAAGGTGCCAAAAAGGCACTAAAAGCACCAAAAAGGCAAAGTAAGGTTGACAGAGCTGGAGAGGTAGAAGTCTATAGTCATAGTTATATGACCTTGTCAAGCCTCAGTTTTCTCCTCAATAAACTAGGAATCAGACTACCTTTCCTGCTTATCTCACAGTGTTGGTATGAGAAACAGATGAGAGACATATATGTAGAAGTTTGGCTACCTGTAATACAACATATGAATACAATGCTGTTTTGTTGCCAAATTATAAGAAAAGGGAGAAGTATAAGGAAACTTATGTGAACTGATACAAAGCAAAAAAGCAGAACAAAGAAAACCAATATATTTTAAAAGTATAAGAATATAAATAGAAGAATAACAACAAAATTCCAAATGTTGTGCAATTATAATGACCAAGTTTGTCCCCAAAGGTGAGATGTAAAAATGTCCCTCCCTCTCTTCTTTGAAGATCTGGGAGACTCTAGTTGTGGAACATTTCATATTTTTTAATTTAAGATTTTATTTCCTTCACTTACATATAAAAACAATTATAATATTTTTATTCAAATTGTGAATTCCAAATTCTCCCCCTCCATCCCCTGCCTCCCCCCATCGAGAAGGCAAGCAATTTGGCATAGGTTATACACATGCAGTCATGCAAAACATATTTCCATGTTAAGTCATGCTGTGAAAGAAAATACAGATAAAAAAAAAAAATAAGGTAAAGAAAAAGTATGTTTTGATATACATTCAAATTTCATCAGTTCTTCCTATGGATATGGATAACATTTTTCATCATAAGTCCTTCAGAACTGTCTTGGATCATTGTATTGTGGTGAATAGTTAAGTTATTCACAGTTGATCATCATACAATATTGCTGTTACTGCATACAATGTTCTCCTGATTCTGCTCATTTCATTTTGCATCAGTTCATTTAAGTCTTTCCAGAGTTTTCTGAGAGCATCCTATTCATCATTTCTTATAGCACAACAGTATTCCATCACAAGCATATGCAACAACCTGTTCAACTATTCCCTAATTGATGGGCTAAAAGAACCATTATGAATATTTTTGTATATATAGGTCCTTTTCCTTTTTTAAAAAAAATCTCTTTGGTATACATACCTACTAATGGTATTGCTTGGTCAAAGGGTATGCATGGTTTTATTGCCCTTTGGACATAGTTCTAAATTACTCTTGAGAATGGTTAAATCAGTATACAACTTCACCAACAGTGCATTTGTGTCTCAATTTTCCCACATCCTCTCAAACATTTGTCATTTTCCTTTTCTGTTATATTAGCCAATCTGATAGGTGTAGGGTGGTAGCTCAGAGTTGTTTTAATTTGCATTTCTCTAATCAATATTGATTTAGAGTATTTTTATATGACTAAAAATAGCTTTAATTACTTCATCTGAAAACTACTTGTTCATATCCTTTGACCATTTTCCAATTGAGGAATGACTCTTATTTCTATAAATTTGACTCCGTTCTCTATTTATTTGAGAGATGAGATCTTTGTCAGAGAAACTTGGAGTAAAAAAATTTTTTCACAGTAACAATTTTTGTATTTCCTTCCATTCTATTTGCCCCCTGTTTATCCTACTCTCTCTCTCTCTCTCTCTCTCTCTCTCTCTCTCTCTCTCTCTCTCTCTCTCCCTCCTTTG
>NW_027187348.1:11214691-11303959 GCF_028583685.1 Petaurus breviceps papuanus | reverse complement strand
CACTTTCAAGATTGTTTTGCTTCTGACTTTTACCCCCCCCCAATCTACCCTCTCTTTTATCAGTTCCCCCTTCTCTTATCCCCTTCCTCTCCTACTTTCCTGTGTGGTAAGCTAAATTTGTACACCTCACTGAAAGTGTATGTTATCCCCTCTTTGAGCCAATTCCAGTGAGAGTAAGGCTCATGTGCTCACTCATTCACTTCCCCCATTTTCCCCTCCATTATAAAATCTCTTTCATACCTCTTTTGTGTCAGATAACTGACCCCATTCTACCTCTCCTTTTCCTCTTCTCCCAGTGCATTCTTTCTCACTCCCTTAATTTTTTTTAAGATTATCATCCTATCATTGTCAGCTTATACCTGTGTCCTCTATGTAACTGCCCTAATAATGAGAAAGTTTTTAGCAGTTACAAGTATCATTTTCCCATGTAGGAATGTAAACACTTCAACTTTATTGAATCCTTTATGATTTCTCTTTCCTGTTTATCTTTTTATGTTTCTCTTAAGTCTTGTATTTGAAAGTCAAATTTTCTATTCAGCTCTGGTCTTTTCATCAGGAATGTTTGAAAGTCTTTTATTTCACTGAATATCCATTTTCCCCCTGGAGGATTATACTCAGTTTTGCTGATTGGGTGATTCTTGGTTGTAATCCTAGCTCTTTTGCCCTCTGGAATGTCATATTCCAAGTCCTCTGATCCTTTATTGTAGAAACTGCTAAATTTTGTGTTATCCTGAGTAACACATTATATGTTAATCAAACTTGGTTGATGTGTTGGTTAATTTTACTAAACTACTTCCATCTCTCTCTTTTCATTCATTGCTATAAGGGAAAGGCAGAATGTCATAGATTTTGAGATGCCCTCAGACCAGGAAGACCTGGGTTCAAGTCCAGCCTCTGACATGTACTGACTATTTGACCCTGGCCAAGTCACTTAACATCTAAGTGCTATAGACAATTCTCTAAGATTATTAGTTGTAGAAAAGATGCCACCTGAATTAGAAGAGAGAGTTTCCTGAACACTGAGTTCCCTATACCAGTGCAATCACAGGTCCAGTCCCTATTCTTAAGAGAAATTTCTTTTCAATTGGAAGGGGGAAAATATATTTGGAAATGAAGTTTACATATAAATAAAAGAAAAAAAATAAGGATTGACCTGTGTTTCTTCTCTTGACTCAGGGTAATGGCTGAAGAAACTTCCCATAACAATACAGGTCAGTATACTCTGTGCAATTTATAGTTTTAGATAGTTACCAAGAGCACTATGAAATTACATGACTTACCCAGGGTCACAGGACTAGTATTTATCAGAGGGAAGATTTGAAAGAAGGATCCCCAGCCTCCAGGACCAGTTCTCTATCCTCTACCCATATGTTTTCAAGTCCAAAAGGGAATGAACTTGGTGTGGGACAGATGGCAGAAGTCCCTATTTTCAAGTTAGGAGCAGCCAGGGGAAAAGTGAGCTTCCAAGATTCACAAAGCACATTCCATTTTTGAAGATGATTAAGTTGTAGCAAAGACTTTCAGAGACTGTTTGATGAGTCAAATTTATTGGGCCCCAGTTATGAGCTGTTTGCTTTTCTGGAAAGTTCCATGAGTGGTTGATATAGTTCTCACTGTTCCTTTGGTGTATGGAGATAGGAGATCATGCTGGAAATTTTCCTCCTACAATTCACAAATAGCAGATTGAGGAGGAGAGGATACAACCTTCCAACCCTGGAGGTTTGGGAGGAGATATGGGATTTGTTTGGACTGTGGGTGTTGGGAATGCTGGGAATCCCATGGTATCATAAGGTTTGCTATTTTAAGGAAAATGTTCTTGTTCTTAAAAGAAAAGTAAACAAACAAAAATCTTTGTTTCCCCAGATACCAAAAAGGGACTAAATTTAAGTGTTAAAGTAGGATAAACTAGTGAGAAGCCCCATAACACCAAGTCAGGAAGATTTATTGAAAAGGAGGGAAGTGATAATTGGGAATATCTGAAAACAGAGTCAAAGCAAACCTTTCATGATCAGAGGACAAAGTCTGAGAATCTTAAACCTCTGGAGTTTGAAAAATGTGCTGTATATTATTGCTCACATTCTGAGCCATCACAGAATGAAGATGTATGCAACACAAAGAATGGAACTTCATGGCATTAAAATGTGCATCTGTAAAAAGTAATTTAAAAGTGCATTTTTCTGTCTCCTTATATGTGTACCCCAGAAAGTTACCTACCTTGATTAGTTCCAACCCTGCCTAGCAAATATGGGTTAGTCAGTGCATTAAACATGTGTAAACTGGTTCCCTCCCAGTTGGCATAGGTGAAGAACTGCCCTGTGCTTTGTGTTGCATACAACACAAGGGAGGCATGATTCCTAATTGGTAGAAAGAATACTGGAAATGAAGCTGCTTACATACTTGAAGGTAACTTATTTGAGTTGGTTCTATATACCCTTCAGGAGAGACATAGAGAGAGGAGCTCCAGGAAGATAGTGGAAAGAGAAGACTTTGAAATGGCAGAAAAGCATGAGAAACTGCCCCCATTATGTCACTGACATGAAATTCTAGAGACTGTATGGAATGGACCTCCCCTAAGAGAGATCACTTCCTCCTTCCTTTGTTGAGCTGAGAGCTTATCTTGATCCCAGTTGAAAAGTTCTTTTACTCTTGTGTATTATCCAGTAAATTCTAATCTGTAGAATTTCTACAATTTCTTTTTTTTCTGTTTTGCTCAGATAAATAGGTTTACATTCTATTCATGATGGTCTTTTGGGTAACTATCTTTTGATGGAGAGGAGCTAAGAGGTTAAGTATAAGGTAATGACTACACACCCCCTTAAGGATGTTCAGAAAAGTGGCTTTCATTCTGAAGCCTTAGACTACCAATATTTGAGGTGTAGTGGATAAATATCATTCTGGAAGCATATTATTTTTGGAGACTGGACAAAAGATTATTCAGCCTTGGCTTTTCCAAAACTAGTTCTCATCCCAGGTAGCATGCTGTTGATATGAGCATGGTTCTTGTCTCTCCTACTTTTCTCAAAAATGGGCTGGATATTGTATCTATACCACTCTCAAGATATGTCAATAAAGTTAGACAACCCACACATAATTTTGTGTGTGTGTGTGTGTGCTGTATATCTTATTCCTGTGCCAAGATATGTGAGACTGCCCCTATGCAAATACAAAGTGTCTAAGATGTCTCCTCACATGGAGAAGTTGTGGAGCCTGCTTCTGGGAAAGTTGTGATGATGTAGGATAGAAGTATCTATTGTGCTAAGGGTAAATACTTATATATCTTCATAGTAAATATCTTCAAAGTAAATGTCACTCTGTAAAAGTTAATTCACATAAAGAAGTTAGATAGAAGTGATGTGTTACTCACTGGCACCCAAAAGTAGAAAGAACAGAACCAGAAGCAGTTCAAGCCTATGGCAATAGAAAGAAGGCACCATATAAACCCTTAGGTTGCATTAGAACCAAAAAGGGCAGATGGAACAGCCAAGCTTTGGGATCGCTAAAGAATACTTAATACAGAAAGGAATAGGGGTGGAGCCAAGATGGTGGCATAAAAGCAGGAAAACTCTCTGAGCTCCCCCTATAATCACCTCAAATACCTATAAAATATGACTCTAAAACAAACTTTAGAGCTACAGAACCCACAAAGTGACAGAGAGAAACAAATCTCCCACTGAAGGCAACCCCACAGGCAGGAAGGAAGCATCACAGCTTGCTGGGAGCCGAGCCCAACCCCATGTGAGCCCACAGTTTTAGCCCCAGGGCGGCCCTGACCAGTGGCTGCAGCAGACTTCTGGAGAGTGAATCACCAGCAGCTGTGACAGTTTCCAGAATTATAAACCCATAAATGTCAAAGACAAAGTAAAAGGTCAGTATAGAACTCTATTGGAACTGGGGGTATGGAGTGCAGTCCAGCCCCTGCCCCCTGAGGTGAGAAGTGGCAGAGGTGTGGCAGCCCTGGAGCCACCACCATGTGGCTGCTTCAGAGCTCCTAGCCTGTAGATTGTAGGGGGATCGAGCAACCATTCCAAAGATAATCACTCTTGCTTTAACCTGCTTGGATCTGGATTTCAGTCTTGGGTGGAGGTCCTGGGGTGTGTGGCCAGATGTCAGAGCTTGTGGAGGTGTCAGAGACTGTGGAGGCATCAGAGAGAGCACCCAACTAATAGCTCCAGCAGCTGTGAAAACCCCAGCAATTTGGGACAAAGTTCTCCTCTCTGGAAGCAGAGTTCTACTGTGGCAAAGAACTCAAAAGTCAAGTAATTAAGTGGCAACATGAGCAAGCAAAGGAAGCAAAGCAAGAACAGCACTCAAACCTTAGAGTCCTCTTTAGGGGACAAAAAGGATCAAAGCATGGAACAGGAGGAAGACAACAAAGTCAGAACTCCCACACCAAAAGCTTCTGAGAAAAATATGAATTGATTACAGGCCATAGAGGAGCTTAAGAAGGATTTTGAAAATCAAGTAAGAGAAATGGAGAAAAAAATGGGAACAGAAATGAGAAAGATGTAAGAAAATCATGAAAAAAGAGTCAACAACCTGACTGAAGAAAATAACACCTTAAAAAATAGACTGACTCAAATGGCAAAAGAGGCCCAAAAAGCCAATGAGGAGAAGAATTCCTTAAAAAACTGAATTTGCTACATGGAAAAAGAATTTCAAAAGCTCACTGGGGAGAATAATTCCTTCAGAATTAGACTGGAGCAAATGGAAGCTAATGACTTTATGAGAAACCAAGATACAATTAAACAGATCCAAACAAGTGAAAGAATAGAAGGCAATGTGAAATATCTCACTGGAAAAATGACTGAACTGGAAAACAGATCCAGGAGAGATAATTTAAAAATTATTGGACTACCTGAAAGTCATAATCAAAAAAAGAACCTAGAAATCATCCTTCAAGAAATTCTCAAGGAAAATTGCCCATCAGTTTTAGAACCAGAGGGCAAAATAGAAATTTAAAGAATTCACTGATCACCTCTTGAAAAAGATGCCCAAAAGAAAACTCTTAGGAATATTACAGCCAGGTTCCAGAGTTCCCAGATCAAGGAAAAAAATATTACAAACAGTCAGGAAAAAACAATTAGAATATTGTCAAAACACAATCAGGATAACACAGGATCTGGCAGCTTCTACACTGAGGGATAGAAGGGCTTGGAATATGATACTCCAGAGGTCAAAGGAGCTAGGATTAAAACCAAGAATTACCTACCCAGAAAAACTGAGTATAATGTTTCAAGGGAAAATACAGTCATTTGATGAAATAGAGGACTTTCAAGCATTCTTGTTTAAAAAAACCAGAATTGAATAGAAATTTGACATTCAAATACAAGAAGTAAGAGAAGCATGACAAGGTAAATAGGGAAAAGAAATCATAAGGAACTTATCAAAGTTGAACTATTTACATTCCTACATGGAAAAACGATAATTGTAACTGATGAAACTTTTCTCAGTATGAGGATAGTTGAAGGCAATGTAAATGTCTATATAGGAAGATATATGTGTGTATGAATATATATGTGAGTGTGTGTATATATGTGTACAGGTATACATAGACAGAGGGCACAGGATCAATTGAATAGGAAGGGATGATATTTTTTAAAATAAAATTAAGAGGTGAGAGAGGAATATAATGAGAGGAGATAGGAAGAGACAGAATAGGGTAAATTATCTCATATAAAAGAGGCAAGGGAAAACTGTTACAATGGAGGGGAAAAACAGGAAGGCAAAAAGGAATGGGTCAACCTCACTCTCATTGAATTTGGCTTAATGAGACAATAACATACACACTAAATTAGATATCTTACCCTACAGGAAAGTAGGGGGGAAGGAGATAAGAGGGGGTATGATAGAAGGGAGTGCAGATTGTAGGGGAGAGTAGTTAGAAGCACATACTTTTGAAAAGGGAGGGTTAAAGTAGAGAATAGAACAAGTGGGGGGTGGGATAGGATGGAAGGAAATATAGTCAGTCTTTCACAATATGTCCACTGTGGAAATGATTTGCGAAACTACACATGCACACCTATATTGAATTGCTTATCTTCCCAGTAAGGGTGGGTGATGAGGGAAGAAGAGAAAGAATCTGGAACTCAAAGTTTTAAAATCAAATGTCTAAAAAAATTATTATCATTATTAATTTTTTACATGCTCTGGGGAATAAGACATACAGGCACTGGTGTATGGAGATCCATCTTGCCCTATTGGAAAGTTACAATGGTTCCGCTTGTGCCTGCATCCCAATTATTAGCCAAGGAATATCACTGTGACTGGCTTCCTTTGAAGAGATGATTTTAAGAGACTAACAGCTGATAGCAATTTAAAAGAGGAGTAAAAGTACGGCATCTGGTTACTGTTGAAAGTCTAGTTCCTGGATTTTTGAACCAATTCAGGGTTGTTTTATTTGTTTGTTTTCTGTTCTGTGCCCTGCTTCTCCACCCCCACCTCCAAATTCAACAATAGCTGAGAGCCTGGAATGAAATTTGTCATTTCTCAGTGGATGTTCTCCTGAGCAAGGGCCTAGTGCAGAGAGGACGGAAAGTGGCCATTTTAGAAATTTGAATTCTTGGCTAATAAATATTGCCCATCATAAGGCAATATGATGAAAGGGTTAGTTGACGTTCCTCACAGGCACTTTGGGCCTCATATATTTAAGCCTCCATGGGTGGGGTTTTTATCACACCAATACAGCCTTCAATATGAGGCAAAAAGAAAACCAAAAAGACTGAACTTGTCAGGGACCACAGTGAGGCATTTGGAAGTGCCTTGCTGTTAGCAGAGAGAGCCCCCCCATCTCTTCATTCCATCCTACTTCCTCCAGACTCCATGAGTTATCTATATGTTCCATGATCACTTCTAAGGCCCCACTAGTACACTCCTGCATACAAAAATCTCTGAGGCAGCCCTTTTTTGTTAAGTGATTCTTCCCTTTAATTCACATTTGTTTCAGCTGGCTCCCGGTCATTATGTCGCTAGACTGAGGAATTGTTTTGTTATTTATTAAATGGACCACCAACTCTGATATAGAAATTACCCTGGTTTGGTTGTTGTAATTTGTACAGATTTTCTCCATAGAAGAAGACTGAGCACCATTCTGTTTCTCCCTCCAGAAATATTAAGAAAGTTCTTATGAAGTCTCTTAACCTGAAGCCCTTGGACCAGAGGCTCTCAAACTTATTTGGCCTACTGCCCCCTTTCAACAACAAAAAAATTACTCAGCACACCGCCTGGAGATCCACTTTCTTTAACCCTTTAATAATTTCTTTGAAATTTATTATTTCAAAAAATGTAATTTTTAATGACATCTTATATTTAATAATTTATTGTAAATTTTTGGGTTTTTTCCTGCACTCACATTTTGATGACACAATATTGCATCACATAATCATATAATATCATATTGTAAACAAGTCATTACTCACACATATTGCTGCTGATGTATATTGGACTTCCTGACAATCCACAACATGCTTGGCTACCAACACTTATTTATTAAGACCTGTCAGCAGACTTGACCACTGATCAGTTATAACTTTCATTTTGTGCATTTATTTGAAAAATATTGTAATCACTATGACTTTAACAACAGATGAAATATATCATTTTTTAAAATTTTCTTATCTTGTCTTCTTTCCTTGTGCTTCCACTACTCCCTTATTTTTATTCAACACTAACCCCTCAATTGCACCTGAGATTATTACCACCACCACCCCCTGTTTTGTCCCAGAGCCCCCCAGGGGGTGGTATTGCTCACTTTGGGCACCTATACCTTGGACAAATCTGAAAGAGAAACTGTTATCAGTCTTCCTGTAATGATAAACTCCAAAATAGTATCTTACTCTCTCTTATCAGTCCAGGAAAACTCCTCCCTCAGACCAATTAGGCCAATGAACAAGAATAAGGAGTTTTTAATTTATCTAAATAAAACAAGAATCAGGTAGATTGTGATCAGACCTAGACTTGGGGCGGGGGTAAGGGAGAGGAAGAGGGAAGAGCCCTGGAAGAAAGTGGTGATAAAAGAATTAAATGGTTCTAGGAAAATGGTGCTCCAAGATCAAATTATTATTGTTCTGGATTGATGAAGCAAAAAGATGCCTTACCTTGACTATGATGTATTCTATTGTGAAATTTTATCCAAGATTCCTATAAATGTTACTTCAAAAATGACTTTTATGGAGAAATATATGAGGACTCTGCCAATTTGGACACCTCTCTCTAAGATTGAAAAATGTTTGCATTAGACTCAGCAGCCAATGACTATAGCAATCTACTGTTTGATAAACCCAAAGACCCCAGTTTTGGGGATAAGAACACGCTATTTGACAAAAACTCCTGGGAAAACTGGAACATAGTATGGAAGAAATTGGGCATAGACCAATATCAAACACCATACACCAAAAAAGTCAAAATGGGTGCATGATCTGGGTATAAAGGCTGATACTATAAGCAATCTGGGAGAGCAAGGAATAATTAACCTGTCGGATCTATAAAGAGGGGAAGATTTTATGATGAAACAAGAGTTAGAATGCATTATAAAATGTAAAATGGATAATTTTGATTACATTAAATTGAGAAGTTTCTATACAAATAAAGCCAATGTAACCAAGATTAAGAGGGAAGTGGAAAATTGGGAAAAAATTTTTACAACCAGTGCTTTTGATAAAGGTCTCATTTCTAAAATATGCAAAGCATTGAGTCAAATCTATAAAAATACAAGCCACTCCCCAATTGATAAATGGTCAAAGGATATGAATAGGCAGTTTTCAGAAGATGAAATCTTCTATATCTATAAGCTTATGAAAAAATGCTCTAAATAACTATTGATTAGAGAAATGAAAATCAGAACAATTCTTAGGTACCACATCTCACTGGCCAGATTGGCTAAGATGACAAAACAGGAAAATGATAAATGCTGGAGAAGAAGTGGAAAAATTGGAACACTAATGCATTGTTGGTGGAGTTGTGAACTGATCCAACCATTCTAGAGAGCAATCTGGAACCACGTCCAAAGGGCTATAAATAAATGCATACCTTTGAACCAGCAATACCACTTCTAGGGTTATATCCCAAAGAAATCAGAGAAGTGGGAAGAGGAACCGTATGTACAAAAATATTTATAGAGGCTCTTTTTGTGGTGGCAAAGAATTGGACATCAAAGGGATGCCCATAGATTGGGGAATGGCTGAATAAGTTGTGGTATATGAATGTAATGGAATATTACTGTGCTATAAGAAATGAGGAGCAGACACACTTCATAATAACCTGGAGAGACTTATACAAACTGATGCTGAGCAAGAAGAGCAGAACCAGGAGAAATCTCTACACGTCTGTGAAGACATAATGTATGTGTGACGACTAACTTCAATAGACTGGGCTCTTCTCAGCAATGTAAGGTTATAAGACAACTCCAAAAGACTCATGATCAAAAGAGATATCCACATCCATAGAAAGAGCTGTGGAATCTGAATGCAGATTGAAACAAACTACTTGCTCTCTTTCTTTTTCTTGTTTTGTTTCCTCTTTCCCACTGATCATTCCATCAGTTATAATCCTTCTTTACAACCTAATTATTAATGTGAAGACATCTGTAGATCCTGTATTCGAGTATATGCCGCCATGATGGGGGGGGGGGGAGAGGGGAGAAAATTTGAAACGCAAGGGACTGTAGAACTGAATGTTGTAAACTAAAAATAAATTAATTAATTTTTTAAAAAATATCTTCATTAAAATAATGATAAATTAATTTTTAAAAACTATTTCTGATAGGCTTGTGTCTATTAATATTTGCTATACCTACTTGTGGAGTTTTGTACCTAATGGATCAAACATACAATATGTAGAAATGAGACCTTTAGTTTTCTCTTTATCTCATTATTATTATTATTATTTTATTTACATTGTATGAGGAAATATAGAAATGAGGAAGCTGTTTGCCTATTATCTGAGAAACATTTCTGACTTGCAGTAAGACTTGACTAATTCAGAATGATTATGAGAAGTCATCTAAACTAGTAAAAAAAAATCTGAATTATCAATTTTCTGCTGGAAATTAAGCAGTCATTTATAGATTCTACCTTACTGTTGATTAACATGGAAACTTTAAACTGTTCTTATTCTGACCTGGGCCAGTTTTTCCCTGCTTGGGCAGCCTGGTGGCCTCCTTTTCCCCAGGGACTCACCATATTTGTGCCAGACTTAATGTGTACACCTAATTGTCATTAGCCCCACTGCAGGTTAGAATTCCTGAACTCAAACAATCCACCAGCCTCAGTCTCCTTCAGTAGCAGCGATTATAGGTGTGCACTACCTCACTTGGTGTTCACCAAATCCTTTTTTTTTTAAAGAAACATAGTTTAACTTCTTTAAAGCAAGGATTTGAAAGAAGTTATGGAGGTGAATAGAATTTTAGAAAAATTAGATATGATAGACCTCTGGAGAAAATTGAATGAGAATAGAAAGGACTATGCCCTTTTTTTTCAGTGGTATGTGGTACCTACATAAAAATTATATTGGGACATAAAAATCTCACAACCAAATGCAGAAAAGCAAAAATATCAAATACACCCTTTTCAGATCATAATACAATAAAAATTACATTCAACAAAGGGTCATGAAAACATAGACTAAAAGCTAATTGAAAACTAATCTAATCCTAAAGAATGAATGAGTCAAATAATTTAATCCTAAAGAATGAGTGGGTCAAACAAGAAATTATAGAAACAATCACTAATTTCATTAAAGAGAATGATAATAATGAGACAACATTCCAAAATCTGTGGGATGCATTAAAGGCAGTTCTTAGGGGAAGTTTTATATCCCTGAGTGCATACATGATTAAATTAGAGAAAAGGGAGCTCAACAAATTGGGCATGCAATTAAAAAACCTAGACAAAGAACAAATTCAAAATCCCCAATTAAATACTAAACTAGAAATATTGAAGACTAAAGGAGAGATTAATAAAATCGAAATTAAGAAAACTATTGAACTAATAAATAAAACCAAGAGCTGGTTTTATGAAAAAACTAACAAAATTGATAGACTCTTAGTCAATATGATAAAAAAAAAGAAAGAAGAAAACCAAATTATGAGTATCAAAAATGAAAAGGGTGAATCTACCTCCAATGAAGAGGAAATCAAAACAATAATTAGGAATTATTTTTCCCAATTGTATGCACATAAATTTGACAATCTTAGGGAAATGGATGAATATTTAGAAACATACAAGTTGCCCAGATTAACTGAAGAGGAAGTAAATTACTTAAATAATCCCATCTCAGAAAAAGAAATTGAACAAGCCATCAGTCAGCTCCCTAGGAAAAAATCTCCAGGGCCAGATGGATTCACTAGTGAATTCTATCAAACATTTAAAGAACAATTGATTCCAATACTCTACAAACTATTTGGGAAAATTAGTGAAGGAGTCCCACCAAATTCTTTTTATGACACAAATATGGTACTGATACCTAAATCAGGAAGAGATAAAACAGAGAAAGAAAATTATAGACCAATCTCCCTCATGAATATAGATGCAAAAATTCTAAATAAAATACTAGCCAAAAGACTACAGCAACTTATCTCAAGAATAATACACTTTGATCAGGTAGGATTTATTCCAGGAATGCAAGGATGGTTTAATATTAGGAAAACCATCAGTATAATTGAGCATATCAACAATAAAACTAGCAGAAACCACATGATCATCTCAATAGATGCAGAAAAGGCTTTTGACAAAATACAACATCCATTCCTATTAAAAACATTAGAAAGTATAGGAATAAATGGAGCCTTCCTTAAAATAATAGGTAGCATCTATTTAAAGCCATCAGCAAGTATTATATGTAATGGGGAGAAGCTAGAAGCATTTCCCATAAGATCAGGGGTGAAACAAGGGTGTCCACTATCACCCCTCTTATTCAATCTGGTACTAGAAATGTTAGCAGTAGCAATTAGAGAAGAAAAAGAAATCAAAGGAATCAAATTAGGCAAAGAAGAGACCAAGCTATCACTCTTCGCAGATGATATGATGATATACTTAGAGAATCCTAGAGAATCAAGTAAAAAACTGCTTGAGACAATAAATAAATTTGGCAAAGTTGCAGGATATAAAATAAATCCACATAAATCCTCGGCATTCCTATATATTTCCAATGAAATTCAACAGCAAGAAGTAGAAAGAGAAATCCCATTTAAAGTTACTGTAGACATTATAAAATATTTGGGAATCTACCTGCCAAAACAAACCCAGGACCCGTATGATCATAACTACAAAACACTTTTCACACAAATAAAGTCAGATCTAACTAATTGGAAAAATATCAATTGCTCATGGCTGGGTTGAGCTAATATAATAAAAATGACAATTTTACCTAAATTAAATTATATATTTAGTGCCATACCAATTAATTTACCAAAAAACTACTTTATAGAGTTAGAAAAAATAGTAACAAAATTCATCTGGAACAATAAACGGTCCAGAATATCAAGGGAATTGATGAAAAGAAATGCTAGGGAAGGTGGACTGGCTTTACCAGATTCCAATCTGTACTATAAAGCAGCAGTCACCAAAACTACTTGGTACTGGCTGAGGAATAGAGGAGTGTATCAATGGAATAGATTAGGCACATGAGATTCAGAAGTCAACAACTACAGTAATGTATTGTTTGATAAACCCCCAGACCCTGGTTTTTGGGATAAGAACTCACTCACTATTTGACAAAAACTGCTGGAAAAACTGGAATATAGTATGGCAGAAACTGGACATAGACCATTATCTAACACCATATACCAAAATCAAGTCTAAATGGGTTCATGATCTAGGTATAAAGGTTGATACTGTAAGCAGTCTGCTAAAACAAGGAATAGTTTACCTATCAGACTGGTGGAGAGGTAATGACTTTATGACTAAACAGGAATTAGAGAACATTATAAAATGTAAAATGGATAATTTTGACTACATGAAATTGAAAAGTTTCTGTACAAACAAAGCCAACGTAACCAAGATTAAGAGGGAGGTGGGAAATTGGGAAAGAATCTTTACAATCTATGTCTCTGACAAAGGACTCATCTCTAAAATATACAGAGAATTGAGTCAAATTTATAAGAATACAAGACATTCCCCAATTGATAAATGGTCAAAGGATATGAACAGGCAGTTTTCAGAGAAAGAAATTAAAGCTATCTATAAGCACATGAAGAAATGCTCTAATTCACTATTGATTAGAGAAATGCAAATCAAAACAACTCTGAGGTACCACATCTCACCAGTCAGATTGGCTAAGATGACAAAACAGGAAAATGACAAATGCTGGAGAGGATGTGGGCAAACTGGAACACTAATGCATTGTTGGTGGAATTGTGAACTGATCCAGCCTTTCTGGAGAGCAATCTGGAATTATGCCCAAAGGGCTATAAATACTTTCATACCCTTTGATCCAGCAATACCACTTCTAGGGTTATATCCCAAAGAGATCATAGAAATGGGAGAAAGACTCATATGTACAAAAAATGTTTATAGCAGCTCTTTTTGTTGTGGCAAAGAATTGGAAATTAAGGGGGTGCCCATCAATTGGAGAGTGGCTGAACAAGTTGTGGTATATGCATGTTATGGAATACTATTGCACTATAAGAAACGGGGAGCAGGCAGTCTTCATATTTACCTGGAGAGGCTTAAAAGAACTGATGCTGAGTGAGAAGAGTAGAACCAGGAGAAATTTGTACACAATTACAGACACAACGTGTGTGTGATGACCAACTTTGATAGACTAGACTCTTCTCAGCAATGCAGGGATATAAGTCAATCCCAAAAGACGCATGATGGAGAGAAAAACGTGCATCCAGAGAAAGAACTAGAAAGAACTAAGTTTATATCCAGGTGGAAGCAAAATACGTGATCTTTTTCGTTCTCTTATTTGATTTTATGTCCTCTTTACCATTTTTCATTCCAGCTGGTACAATCCATCCTTATAACCTGACCAATGTATAATGTGAAAGTATTTACAGATCCTATACTTGATTATAAGCCGCCATGGGGGGGAGGGGAGGAAGGGGGACAAAGTGTGAAATTCAAGGAATTGTGGAATTGAATCCTGTAAACTAAAAGGAAACAAACAAATTAATAAATTAAAGAATTAATTTTAAAAAAAGAATGAATGAGTCAAAAAACAAACCAAAGAAATAATTAATAATTAATTAAAGAGAATGACAATGAGACAATGTACTGAAATTTGTGGGATCCAGCCAAAGCTGTATTTAGGGGAAAATTTCCATCTCTAAATACTTACATCAATAAAATAGAGAAAGAACAGATCAATAAATTGGGTGTGCAACTAAAAAAATAGAACAAATTAAAAATCCCCAATTTAATACTAAATTGGAAATCCTTGAAATCAAAGAAGAAATTAATAAAATTCAAAGAAAACCATTAAACTAAAAAAATAAAACTATAGGATTGTTTTGTGAAAAATAATAAACAATTGCATTGGTTAATTTGATTTTTTTAAAGAAGAAAACCAAATTACCAGCATAAAAAATGAAAAGAGTGAATTCGCCACTAATGAAAATGAAATTGAAACAATTATTACAAGCTATTTTGCCCAATTCCATGCCAATAAATCTAGCAATCTAAGTGAAAGGTATGAATATTTACAAAAGTGTAAATTGCCCAAATTAAGAGAAGATGAAATAGAATACTTAATCCCATCTTGAAAAAGAAATGTAATAAACCATCAGTGAGCTCCCTAAGAAAAAATTCCCAGGACCAGATAGATTTACAAGTGAATTTACCAAACATTTAATGAAAAATTAATTTCAATACCATAAAAACTGTTTGGGAAAATAAGCAAAGAAGGAGTCCTACCAAATTCTTTTTTAGAACACAAATATAGTGCTCATATCTAAACCAGGAAGAGCAAAAACAGAGAAAGAAACTAAAGATCAATTTCCCTAATTAATATTGATGCAAAAATTTTAAATAAAATACTAGCAAGGAGATTACAGCAATTTATCACAAAAATCATATACTATTAGCAGGTGGCATTTATACCAGGAATTCAGAGTTGGTTCAATATTGGAAAAAGTATCAGCATAATTGACCATATCAATAACAAAACCAACAGAAATCATATGATTATCTCAAAAGATGCAGTAAAAGCTTTTGAGAAAATACAACACTTATTCCTATTAAAAACACTTAAAAGTGTAGGAATAAATGAGCTTTCCTTAAAATCACAAGTTATATCCATCTAAAACTATCAGGAAGCATTATCTGTAATGGAGACAAGCTAGAAGCCTTCCCAATAAGATCGGGGTGAAGCAAGTATGCCCATTATCACCACTATTACTCAATATTGTACTAGAAATGCCAGCTCTAGCAATAAGAGAAAAAAAAGAAGTTGAAAGAATTAGAATAGGCAATAAAGTAACAAAATTATCACTCTTTGCAGATGATATAACGATATACTTTTGAAAACCTAGAGAATCAACTTAGGTGAAATAATTAACATTAGCAAAGTTATAAGATAGACAATAAACCCACATAAATTATCAGCATTTCTATATATTACCAACAAAGTCCAGCAGCAAGAGATGGAAAGAGAAATTCCTTTTAAAATAACTGTAGACAATATAGAATACTTGGGAGTCCACCTGCCAAAACAAACCCAGGAACTAAATGAACTCAACTACAAAATGCTTTTCCCACAAATAAATTCAGATGTAAATAATTGGAAAAATATTCATTGTTCATGGGTAGGCCAAATCAATATAATAAATTACTTAATTTATTTATGCAGTGCCATATCAATCAAACTAATAAAAATTATTTTATAGAACTAGAAAAAGTAGGGGCGGCTAGGTAGTGCAGTGAGTAAAGCACCAGCCCCAGAGTCAAGAGGACCCAAGTTCAGTTCTGACCTCAGACACTTAACACCCACCCACACACACACACACACACACACACACACACACACACAAAACTAGCCATGTAACCTTGGGCAAGTTACTTAACCCCAACTGCCCTCCAAAAAAAAAAAGAACTAGAAAAAATAATAACAAAATTCATCTGGAAGAACAAAAGATTAAGAATATCAAGGGAATTAAAGAAAAGAAAATATAAAGAAAGGTGACTTAGCAGTTCTCAAACTGTATTACAAAGCAGTAATCATAAAAACAATCTGGTACTGGCTAAGAAATAGAGTGATATACCAGTATAATAGATTACATACACAATACATAATAGTGAATGACCATAATAATCTAGTGTTTGACAAACCCAAAGATTCAAGCTTTTGAAACGAGAATTCACTATTGGACAAAAACTGCTGGGAAAACTGGAAAGCAGTTTGGCAAAAACTAGGCATAACCAACATCTCACACTGCAGACAAAAAATAAGGTCAAGATGGGAACATGATTTCATCACAAAAGGTGACAACCATAAGTAAATTAGGGGAGCATTAAATAGTTTACCTGTCAGATCTATGGGTGAGGGAAGAATTTATGACCAAATAAGAGACAGAGGGGTGGCTAGGTGGCACAGTGAGTAAAGCGCCAGCCCTGGAGTTGTAAGGACCCGAGTTCAGTTCCAGCCTGAGACACTTAACACTCACACAAAAATACTAGCCATGTAACCTTGGGCAAGTTACTTAACCCCAATTGCCCTCCAAAAGGCAAAAAGATAAATAAATAAACAAATAAGAGACAGAGAGCATCACAGGATATAAAATGGATTTCAATTACATTAAATTAAAAGCAGTTTTACACAAACAAAACCAATGTAGCTAGTACTAGAAGGAAACAAGAAAATTGGAGAAAAAAATTTTGCAGAAAGTATCTCTTATGGAGGTCTCATTTCTCAAATATATAGAGAATTTAGTCAAATTTATAAGAATACAAGTTATTCCCCAACTGATAAATGGTCAAAAGATATGAACAGGTAGCTTTCAGATGAAGAAATTGAAGCTATCTATAATTATCCCTCTGAGACTATCTACAATTATCCCTGATGACCTTCCCTATTATGGCTTCAATATATCACAGGATAGCCTAAAAAATTAAAGGAGGATTTGGGGGGAAGTTTTGTGAAAGATTCAGACAACACATGAAGGCCAACACATGACATAGAAAAAGTTTAGAAATTCAGAAATGCATAAAATTTATGTATAGTATTATATAATATCAACATATTTCACCCTTTAATACCATAATAATTCAGATTTCATCTCTGGTATGAAGGGAGAGTCAAAAATTTTACATGGACTAGATCATGGTGGGGGGGAGATGGGAGAATACCCCTAACCCTCACCCCCACCTCTCCCTGGTGATGTGGAAAGGATAACTGTCTAAATCACTATCGATTAGAGAAATGCAAATTAAACAACTCTGAGGTACCACCTTATAAGACTGGCTAATATGACAGAAAAGGAAAAAGACAAATGTTGGAGGAGACTTGGGAAAATTGGGGCACAAATGCATTGCTGATGGAGTTGTGAACTGATTCAACCATGCTGAAGGACAATTTGGAACTATGCCCAAAGGGCTATAAAATTCTGTCTATCCTTTTACCCAACAATGCCACTAATATGTCTATCTCCCAAAGATATTTAAAAAGATATAGAAGGACCTATATATACAAAAATATTTATAACAGCTATTTTCGTGGTGGCAAAAAAAATTAGAGGGGTGGCTAAGTGGCGCAGTAAATAAAGCACCGGCCCTAGCGTCAGGAGGACCTGAGTTCAAATCCTGCCTCAGACACTTAACACACACACAAAAAAACTAGCCATGTGACCTTGGGCAAGTCAATTAACCCCAACTGCCCTCCAAAAAGCAAAAAAAAAATTTTTTAATTAGAAATTAAGAGGATGCCCATTAATTGGGGAATGATTAAACAAGTTGTAGTATATGGTTGTGATAGAATACTATCATGGTATAAGAAATAGTAAGCAGGATGATTTCAGAAAACTGTAATGGGAATGCAAATTTGGAAGATCTTCCCTGCCCCTAGGCTAAAATGCACCTGAAGCCTGGGGAGGGAGGCTTGTTTTTCAGTAGATACTTCTTGATTGGCCAGTGAGTCAATAAGGTTGTTACATTCTCTGAGCCAGGAGAAGGCTATATAAGCCCTGATGTGTAGCTTTGTTTTGGGACTCACTTTGAGAAGTGTTCTGTGATTTGATCTGAATTCTGGGAAGCCGTTGTTGAGAGTCCCCAGGCTTCGAAAAACCCAGATGTGGAAACCCAGATGTTGACTGGGTATGGATGTAATGGTTGGACAGTTTGGAAAGCTGTCTACTTGATCTGTTAATGTCTTGATAATTCTGTCTGTATATTTTGAAGTTTGGGGTGCTGACCTTTTTCCCCTGAACAAGGTAAATGATATATGTCTGACTGATTAAAGTAAGCTTGTTAACCCATTTTGAGTTGCTTTCCTTTAACAAAGCAGATCCAAGAACCTGTGGTGGCGGCAAACCCTGAGGACGCTTGGGGTGCTTGCTGCTACAAAAACCTAAAAAGATTTTCATAAACTGATGCAAAATGAAGTGAGCAGAACCAGGAGAACATTGTACTCAGTAATAGCAACATTGTATGATGATCAATAATGAAACACTTAGTTATTCCCAGCAATACAGTGATCTTAGAGAATTCCAAAGGACTCATGGTAAAAAAGTGCTATCTTCCTCCAGAGAAAAAACAAATGGAGTCTGAATACAGATCAAAGCATTCTTTATTTTTTACTTTATTTTTCTTGGGGTCTTTTTATCTGTATTATGATTAATATGGAAATATGTTTTGCATGACTGCACATGTATAACCTATATGAAATTGCTTGCCTTTTCAATGAGAGGAGAAGGGAAGGAGGGAGGAAGAGAATTTGGAACTCAAAATTAAAAAAAAAATAAATGTGAAAAATTGTTTTACATATAATTGGAAAAAATTAATATTAAAAATAAAATTAGGGGCGGCTAGGTGGTGCAGTGAATAAAGCACCGGCCCTGGAGTTAGGAGGGCCTGAGTTCAAATCTGGCCTCAGACACTTAACACAAAAACTAGCCGTGTGACCTTGGGCAAGTCACAACCCCAATTGCCCTCCAAAAAGCAATAAATAAGTGAATGAATAAATAAATAAATAAATAAATTTGAAAAACAAAGATTCCCAAACTGAGGTGTATATATAACCCCCACAGGGCACGAAAAGCTTGTCAGTGGAGTAGAGGGAATATTTGACAAATAACTGTGTTGGTCCTCTTGGGCACAAAGTGACACAATGGATAACGTGCTGGGCCTGGAATCAGGAAGACTCATCTTCTTGGGTTCATATGACCTCAGACACTTACTAGTTGTGTGACCCTGGGCAAGTCACTTAACCCTATTTGCCTCGGTTTCCTTGACTATAAAATGAGTTGGAGAAGTAAATGCCAAACCACACCAGTATCTTTACCCCAAAAAAAACTAAATGGGGTCACAAAGAATTGGATGTGACTGAAAATGACTGAACAACAAACAAACAACGTTATTCCATTTAAATATTTCAGAAGTAGCAGTTGTGGGGGAGGGGGAATGGAGTTTGAAGAGAGAACAGTAAGGAAGTAGGCAGGATGGGAAAAGGAGGGTAAGGAAGGGAGACTAATAGTGCAATCTGAAAAATTTGAAAGCAATCATTAAAAGAATAATTTCTACTGAATGAAACAATGAATGACTTCCAGATATGAAAACATTTTCATATTGAGCTAGAAAAAAATCAGCAACAACCCAGTAGAAAGATAAGTTAATTCATCTCCATGGTAGCCAGCAACTCCAAATTGATTTCTAATCTATAAAGTAACAAACTTTGGAATATACCTCTGGGAAAATATATTCCATTCTTACTAAACATTATTAAAGTGCTTTAATTAAATTTATAAAAATTTATCTCTGTTGATCATCATTTTCTGTTCTGTTCTCAATCAAATCCAAAGCAAGAAGCAAACTAGAAAATAAATGTCATCTCTCTCTTTTTAAAGAAATTATACTCCTAATAAAACAATGTATTGACAAGAAACCAAATCAAGGGCCTCACTAATTTATTTGCCTGTGTTCTGATTAATATTTAACAGCTTTATAATACCAAAGTATTGTATAAAGAAAAACATTTCTTTATAAAAAGCAATCACTTTATATATTTCCTATGCACATGTGCATGGTATATTCTAGAATTTATTTCATTTCATATTAAATATGGAATATGGAGAAACCAAGGGGTACAAGGACCAAAAATGGTTGGCAATCCTTGCTTTAAAATGTGTAAAGTGATGTTAGGTTAATCCAGTTTTGCCTAATAGAGTTACTTGAGGGAGAGGAAAAGAGGATAGGTTTGCTCTAATTAAAAAACATATCTAATTGTAGCTTTAAATCCTAGGAGTTTATGATCTAATGATCATTCATTAGATCAGGAATTCTTAACCTGAAGTCAGGATTTCAGGGAGTTAATCAACTTGGATGGGAAAAAAATATATCTTTATTTTCATTAATGTTTAGTTTCCTTTGTAATCCTACATATTTTATTTTATGCATAAAAACATTATTCTAAGAATAAACTTCACCAGACCATCAAGGGAGTCCATGGCACACAAAAAAAATCAAGAGGTCTTGCATTAGAAGGCAATTTCCAAAGTGAATGAGTAAGTGTGCAAAACGTTTCTTCTTCTCATTTACAAGTAAACCTCTGCATAAGGATGTTGACTCAACCTCTGTCATTTTGCAATAATGTCATTAAGCCATTATAAACAAAAGCAATTGTCATCAATCAAATTAATATGTAAATATTTATTAAATGCCTACTATGTGCCAGGAACTGTGCCAAATGCTGTATTATGTCATAAAGATATTGTAAATGGATGGTGTCAGACTCAAATAGAAAATGGAGGCCATTAAACCACTCAAGGATTTCTGTGAGATGCATATTGAATTGGTTTTAAAATGCAATATCATCTGTTTTATTGTATTCTATTTATTAAATATTTCCCAATTACATTTTAATCTGGTCTGGCTGGACTCAGGAGTGTCATTGACCACATTGACAGATTGACCATTGACAGATCTGTTCTAAGTGAACTCCAGAGGAAAGTCACCAGCCCTGCAACAATGACTGAGGCTTGCTCTGTCGGACAGCTGTCTCAGTTCTGATTTCCCATTACCTCTGTCAACTGGGCTGAAACCAATCTCTAACCTGTGGGTGGCTGGAGCCAAACAAAGCAGGCTGGAGACAGGAGAGTCAGGAATCTAATAGGAGTTTAATTTCAAAGCAAGAAAAATGCTTGCAGTTTTTATACTTGAGAACCACAAAAAGGCGGGACCCAACACAGTCATTCTTAGGCCTTGAGTAAACAGTTTCCACAGCTGGCATTTGGGCAACAATGCAGGTGTTCTTGGGTCCTGAGGGAACAGTCTCTAAGTTATTAGCATCGTTGAGCCTTTTGATTGCTCAGTGGGGTACAGAACCAGAGTTAGCTTGGCCAGAACAGGAATGAAGCACCTAGTTTACTTCACTTAGCATGTCAGGAGATTTGATTGATCACTTTTTGCTGCAGCATGTTGGGTGCAGTACTGGCTCCCTTGAGATACTATGGGAAATAAGGATCAAAGCAATACAAAAATTATATGATTTTGCCAGAAAGTGAGATCATCCAGATGTTGAACACAAAGAAACATTGTTATGACAAGTTCAGGGCACAGCTTGCTTGCTGGCCTTTTACTCTGGAAAACAGAGTATCTCTTAATATCTTGACACCTCCACCCCTGCTACCTCAGCAAGGTTTTCATCGAAGTGGCTTTTGCTAACCTTCCCCTTGCTATCAAAGTTGAAAGCACCTGAGCAACTCCATCTTCTCCTTCCCTTCCCTGCTTCTTCCCACCACATCAACTCAGTCCGTCAGACCAGGACAACTCTGGTTTCACTTGTCCCTGATCCTGATGGAATAACTACTGTGCAGCTTGAATCTAAGGACTCTTTTTTAAGAACTAATTATATTCACGAACAATTTTTTAGCTAAAGTTCTGTTTTAGTAGAACCCAATTGATGATATGAAATTTGTATCTATATTTCTATCATTGTGTTTCCCTGCTAAGGCACTTGCAGGGAACTTATAATGATTTCTTTGCCTGGTTTTTGAGGCCTTCCATAATCCCACCCCACCTTACCTAGCCAATTTTATTTCCCACTGCTTCTTACGCCCTCCATTATGATCAGTTGGGTACCCTTTTCATCCCCTATTACAAACCATGTTCATTCATGCTTCCTTATCTTTGTACCTACAAAAAATGTTTATTTTGATTTAGAACTTAAATATCAAATAAAATTAGTATTTCCACATATAAAACTAAACATAAAATGAGGATTGTACAGGTAACAGTGAATCTCTATTACATGCAACTGGGTTTTAATAATATAATAAATTCTTAGAAGAGCCATCTGAGATTCCTTCAGCAAGTGAAGTTGGTAGCAGAGACTGTGGTCATGTTAGCCACCAAGTGACCTACTCGATCTGGTCCAACAGTGCACCAACACAACGAATGCCCTGAGTGGAACTTAGAGGGTACTCTATGAAGGGAGAAAGGATTCCTGGGACTGGGAGTCACAAGGTACCCTTCAGCCCCACAAATTCTCTTCATGCATACCTGACTACTGTTGTGCTTTAAACTTGAGTCTACTCTCCTCAAAGACTTTGTCACAAGGTCACAAATAATAATCCTATGTTATCTTTAATAATATAATAACATTTTTACATAATATATAATATATTATTTTGTTTTAATAATATAATGAATTCAAAATGTAACTGTAAAAGTTGTCCTGCTTGTCTGGTCTTCCTTCTGCTTTCATCAGTACATTTTGAAACAATGTGTTTGTAGCACACACACTGACACACACACCCGAATTGCTTCCCCAATTCCTATTTGCACTGGCAGGAAACATCTCAATAAAAGAATTGACTACTCCGCTCAAGTTTTTATCATCTGGTAACCTTGAGGAACTGGGGTTTCTGAAACTGTCCCAGATGAAGCTCCATCCACTATGCTCTCCAATATTGATCACTGACATAATTTAGGCTTTATAAAAGGATATTTACTGATAAAGCATAACAAGGACAGAAGTGACAAAAACATTCCCCCACCTCCAAAAAACTAAGAGGTTCATTGTGACCTTGTGTGCGGCCTTTTAACCAACTCCAAGTGCTACAGAACAAATCCTTTTATTAAGAACATTTGTTCTGCGAAGTTTAGAATCAGTCAAAGGGTTGCAGTTCAGGACCTAGAGGGCCACATGTGGCCTCGAGATCACAGATTCCCCACCAATCTATTCCATATCCTCATTTTACAGGTAAAGAAACAGAGGCCTAGAAACATAAAGTGATATGTGCTGAATTTGAACCCACGTGTTCTCAATTCCAAATGCAGTGCCCCTTCTGTATTACCAACCTGCCTCCTTTGCAATCAATAGACCTAGATTTGAGACCAAGCTCTGTCACATACTGTGTGGCCAGAGGTAAGTCACTCAACCTATCTGTGCCTTGCTTTCTCCATTACTAAAATAGGGATAGTAATACCAACCCTGCTTAACTTCATAAGATTGGTATGAAAATCAAATGAAAAAATATAAAGGACCTTGCAAACTGTACAGGATAATGCAAATTAGTATTGTCACTGTTATTGTTATAATGCTATTTTATTGGAGGATTACTTCTCTGAGGTCCTCCAGATGCTCCTGTTTGCATATGACATTATGCTGATCATATCAGTCCTCAGAATGTTGTAAAACCTCATAAATGAGATCTATCCTGTTTCTATTTTTCTTAACATATTTGTGATTTTAGTGAGATAGGGAAGTAACTCACAGTGAGAAAACTTCCCCTACCAGTGAATACCAGCACCTTCTCTGCAACATATAGTCTAGAGCACTGGAAGATTGTGTCAGTATGTGATGGGGGGCAGGGTGGAGGAGGACTTGAGCCCAGGTCTTCTTAATTACTCAAAAGTGAGCAGCTAACTTTCCATACAAGAAAACCAAGTGGATGAATAATGCCTATTGTCTAGACTATGATATGCAGTTTGATGAAGAACTTATGGAAATCATCCTTCAGTATATGTGTGTATATAGATAAATATATAACTATAGTTTTATAAATGTATGGATGTATATATGTATAAATATATATATTCATTTGCAGTATGTCTGATACCCATATATACATACATACACACACATTTTGTTGTTCAGTCTTTTCCTTTTCATGATCCTGTCTGGTCGTTTTCTGGGCAAAGATACTGGAATAATTTCCTATTTCCTTCTCCAGCTCATTTTATAAATGAGGAAACTGAGGTACACAGAGGTTAAATAACTTGCCCCGGGGTCACAAAACTAATAAGTGTCTGAGGTCAGATTTGAACTCAGGTCTTCCTGTCTCCAGCCTCAGCATTCTATTCACTGTGCCACCAAACTGCCCTCATACATATATCCATATATACACATACGTTCATACATACATCCATAAATATATTTACATATAAGAAGCATTAGACACTCTCTAATATAACTCTCTCATTTCACAGGTGAGACTGCTGAGACACCAAGACTGGAAGTGACTTGCCCAAGGTCACTCAGGCAATGAGTGAAGAAGGTGGAATTTGAACCTATGTTCTCTGACTCCAAGTTCAGCCCTCTTTCCGCTATAACATATTAGCTACCAAGTATCATTTCCATTTTGACGGGGGTATTAGTGACAACCTATGGAGAAAAGCCAATGGAGGAAACATTTAGAGCAAAGTCTGCCTCTCCAACTCAGCAAATGAGATAATATTAATAAAATGCTTTAGCAAAGTGTCTGACTCATAGTAGGTTCTTCATAAACTCATGCTCTCATCCCTTCCCTTCCACAAGACCCAGTTGAATGATCAAAAATATAGATCTGGCAGGGACTTTAGAGACCTGTAATGGGAATGTACATTTGTAAGATCTTCCCTGCCCTTAGGCTAAAGTGCACCTGGAGCCTGGGGTGGGAGGCTTGTTTTTCAGTAGACACTTCTTGATTGGCCAGTGAGTCAATAAGGTTGTTACATTCTCTGAGCCAGGAGAAGGCTATATAAGCCCTGATGTGTAGCTTTGTTTTGGGGGCTCACTTTGAGAAGTGTTCTGTGATTTGATCAGATGAAACTCTGGAAAGCTGTTGTCCAGAGCCCCCCGGCTTTGAAATCCAGATGTTATTTGGTATGGATGTAATGGTTGGACAGTTTGGAAAGCTGTCTACTTGATCTGTTTCTTTTTTTTTTTTTAAAGCAATAGGGGTTAAGTAACTTGCTCAAGGTTACACGGCCAGTTATTTCTGGGTGTGTTGCTGAGTATCTGAGCCCGGATTTTGATCCAGGTCATCCCAACACTGGAGCCAGTGCTCTTACTCGCTGAGCCACCTGGCCGCCCCGACTTGATCTTGATAATTCTGCCTGTATACTTTGAAGTTCAGGATGCTGACCCTTTTCCCCTGAACGAGGTAAACGATATATGTTTGACTGATTAAAGTAAGCTTGTTAACCCATTTTGAGTTGCTTTCCTTTAACAAAGCAGATCCAAGAACCTGTGTGAGCAGCCACCCTAGGGACGCTGGGGTGCTTGCTGATACAAGACCCAACCCATTCATTTTACAGCTGAGGAAAATGAGGCCCAAAGCAGCTAAAAGAGTTGCCCAAAGTAACAACAGGTAGCAAGAAGCAGAAGCAGGACTCCAAATCCAGTGTAGTTCCTTGTGCCACACAGACTAAGAAGCTTCTTTGCTGATAGATAGCTGTGGCCTAAGGACACAAAGAGAAGTCTTGACTGTAAAAGGCATGTGTTTGCCATGGAGTTTCATAGCAAGCTGTGCAGCTGCCCAGAGTCCTCTTACAGTAAGATGGGCAGATAACAATGGTAGTCATAATAAACTGACTGAGGTTTGCAAAGTGCTTGCCTTCTAATGATCCCAGGAGCTAATGTCATCCTGTGGCCAGGCACCCACTGTCTACTAGTGGCTTGGTTTGTTTTTCTTTTCAGATGAAGGGATTTCTTTTTGCTCAGAATTCCAAAACCCACCCTGGTTCCTGGGTCACAGAGTTCCTGCAGGGCAGAAATGGTCACTTGGATTAGCAGAGGATCGGGATCTCTTGAACAAAATATATGCATGTGTACTACACAATATAGATATCTGAGTAGGATCCCAGGGAAGAGGATTTCTGTTGAGTGAAGTCTTGCATTATTTTTGTTGGAATATTTGTAATCACTTAACACTTTTCAGTTCAGTCTTTTTTTGTTCTGTCCAACTCTTTGTGACCCTATTTGGGATTTTCCTGGCAAAGATATTGGAGTGGTTTGCCATGTCTTCTCTAACTCATTTGACAGATGAGGAAACAGGCAAACAGGGTTAAGAGACTTGCCTAGGGTCACATAGCTAGTTAATGTCTGAAGCCAGATTTGAACTCAGGAAGATGAGTCTTCCTGACTCCAAGAAAGGCATTTTATCCACTGTGCCACCTAGCTGCCCCATATATACATACACACATGTGTATACACATATATACATACACATTTGTGTATATATGCATATAGCTATTGTATACATGAGTGTGCATAAATTCATCTGTGCACATATGTACGTGTGTGTATGTACATATGTGGGTAAATATGAGAGTAACTGAAGGGTCTCAAGCCTATTGGTGAGTTGGGGGGGGGGGGTACAAAGACTTCCCTGGTGGAATAAGTAGGTGTGAACAATTTGTTCCAATAGGCCATTAAAGCAGCAGAAGCAGATGCTATAGAGAACTTAGAGCTTGGTCAGACATCAAAGACACCAAGGTCATCCACTGTGTCCTGAGCATCACCAGTCGTCTTGACTTTTGTCTTGCCACTGAACTCCAGTGATCCTGAAAGAGAGAGTGAGGCTGGACAACTTAAATCCAATTTACTTGCAAGTCAAAAGACATTATGCATATCATTTTAGTATTTTACTGTTTTACTATTCATCTATTTTGCTATTTTACCTACCTTGAAATCCTGTGGCGATGGGCCAGTGACAAGGCAACAGAAGCAGATACACTGGGAACTGTTGTCACAACCCTGCACATGGGGTGCCCAGGCCACAGGGTCATCTTCTCACTTGATTAAAGCAACAGTGGGCTGTGGCAGGCCCCTGGATGTCTGGGCAGCCTTTTTCAAGGACCACAATGCATTTCCTGGTATGAGAAAGGAGCTAGAAAAGGTCCCCTAAAAATTGTCTGTTTTACCTGATCCTGACCTGATTACTGTGGCAGGTGGGAATCCCAACCTGTGGTTGAAACACAAAAAAAAGTACAAAAACTTTTGTGAAGATGATTCTGCTCATCATACATGGAATGTGCCCGTGCTTATTGACACCATGAAATCCAGTAGATCTGAAGACAAACAGCTTTTCCTGTGAGAGAACTCAGCAGGTATTGCATCCAAATAGCAGCCCTGAGCAGAACAAGGCTGACAAATGAAGACCCGCTTACCAAAGTCAGAACTGGATACACGTTTTCCTGGAGTGACCACAGTAAAGGGGAGTGCTGGGAGGCTGGCTTAGGTATTACATCAGAACTAATCTAGGCAACAAGCCAGGAAGTAAATGACAGGCTCATGACAATGCCATTGCTGCTCCCAGAAAGTGCCACACCACCATCATCAGCTCACCATGACAAGCCCTGCTGAGGTCAAAGAAAAATTTTATGAAGTTCTGGAGACATTGACATTCATCAATGTGCTGAAAGAGGACAAGCTTATTATTCTGGGTGACTTCAACAACAGAGTGGGCACAGACTATGGGGGGTCCTTGGGAGGAATGGAGTCAGAAATAGCAACAGCAACAGACACTTACTGCTGAAGACTTGTGCATCTCATGACCTTTTCATCACAATACTGCCTTCTATTTACCTAATCACAATAAAACTTCATGGATGCACCCTCACAGCAAACACTGGAAGATAATAGACTATGTCATTGTAAAAAGAGAATGTGATGAAGGTGGTATGGTTTGGAATGTTGGACAGATCACAGACATTGCTGAACAGATAATAGATTTATCCTCTCCAAAAGAAACATTCACATTCAACTGAAGTGGTGACCCCAAGGCATGATGACTATCAGAAGATTCAAGCTAACACATGCATGACCACAGTGGAGCAGAGAAGAGAGGGGAGCTTTCCGATATTTGGTACACAGCACTGCATTTATCTGAGCCAGAACACTCACAAACATCAGAACTGGCTTAATAAAAACGATAGGGAAATTCAGAAGTTGCTAAACAAAAAAAACAAGAACTCCATGGGGTTTACTGGCAGGATAGTTCATTCATTTCTAAGAAGGCAGTGTTTAACTCCATCAAAAGCAAAATGCAAGCAAAGTTAAGTGAGATTCAAGATTCTTGACTCAGTAAGAAAGCCGATAAAATTCAGTTTTTTGCCGATAGTAATAACCCAATATGCTTCTACAATGCCCTGAAGGCTATTTATGAGCCAAAGACCTTTGATGCATCACAATTGATCAGTGCTGATGGAGCCACACTGATTGGTGATGAGGACATGATCCTGAAGAGATGGGCTCAACACTTACATACTGTATGTATGCCAATGTGGAAGTATTCTCAATAGACCATCATCAACTGATGCTAAAGCCACTGACCATTTGCCTCAGGTTGAAATACATCCTCCTCTAGCCAAACTTTCAACAGAAGAAGAGATTTTGAATGATATTGGGCTCCTCTTATGTGACAAAGTGCGTGGTATTGATTCTATTCCAGCAGAGATCTACAAGGCAGAGGGTGTACTGCTTGTGGAAAAGCAGGCAGAAATCTTCCAGGTTATATGGCAAGAGAGGGTTAGCCCCCATGTTCAAGAATGCCTCCATTATCCATTTCTATAAAGAAAAGGGAAATAGGTTCTCCTGTGACAATCATAGGAGGGTCTCTCTCTTGGTCACTAGCAATAAGATTCTTGCCAGAGTCCTCTTTAATAGGCTGACCCTTCACCTAGAAGATGAGAGTCTTCTATGTGAGAGTCAATGTGGCTTCAGAAAGGGCAGAGAAATGGTTGAAATGGCATTTGCTGCCTGACAACTCCAGGAGAAATGCCAGAAGCAGAACAGAGTTGTATATGCAATGTTTGATCTAACCAAGTCCTTTAATCATGAAGCTTTGTGGAAGATCATGGCAAACTTTGGTTGCCCAGAGAAGTTCATCAGTATTGTATACCAATTCCTTGATAGCATGCTTGCACATGCTCTGTATAATGGAACATGCTCTTGTGGTATCCTAGTCACTAACAAATTGAAGCAGGACTGTGTGCTTGCTCCCGTGCTTTTTGGCATGATGTTTTCCATCCTGTTGTCAAACGCCTTCCATGAGCACAAAAACAGTAACAAACTCAGCTATAGCACCAATGGTAAATTATTTAACTTGAAAAGGCTAGTCAAGTCAAAACTAAAGTGGAAAGAGAGTTGGCACATGACTTTTTATTTGCAGATGATTGTGCACACCATGCAACCTTTCAGGCTGAGATGCAACAAAGTATGGATTGATTCTCTGCCACTTAGGCTAATTTTGGCCTGACAATATCAAGAAAAGAGAAGTTCTCCACCAACCAGCACTGTACCATCCATGCATGGAAACATCAGTTACAACAAATGGAGAAATTTTGAATGCTATGGATAAGTTCACTTACCTTGGTGGTGTTCTTTGCAGGGGCTACTAAAGAAAGTGTGGGAGAGAAGAGGTATTAGGCTGCCTACCAAACTGAAGTTCCATGGAGCCATTGTGCTGACCTCATTGTTGTATGCCTGTGAAACCTGGACAGTCTACTAGCGCCAGGCCAGGAAACTGAACCCCTTCCATTTGAATTGTCTTAGGAAGATTCTGAAGATCACCTGGGAGGATAAGGTGCTGGACACTGAGACCCTTTCTGGAGCTGAACTGCCAAGCTTCCAAGCCCTACTGCAGAGAATGCAACTCCAATGGGCTGGCCATTTGAGATCCAAGCATGTATTTGCTTAAAAGACTATTTTATAGAGAATTCCCATAAGGACAGTGCTCATGGGAAGGTCAGAAGAAGCAGTACACGGATATCCTCAATGTCTCTTTGAAGAACTTTAGTATCCATTGTGAGACACAAGAGATGCTGACAAAGGACCGCTCAGCATCAGACAGCTGTGTTCTGTGAGCAATGCCACCCAACTGCAGTATCTCAAGAGATGAATGAGCTACCAGTGACAACATGCATTGTGTACATACATGTGTGGTCATGTGCATACCTGCATTGTATATGCACATGTATGCATGCATACAAGTACATGTGTATAGTACTTTTTGCGTAGCTGTGAGTATGCCTTGTGTGCACATGTGTGCAGTCTATATACACGTGTGTTGTATGGAATTGTCAGTGTATGTATAGGCATGCCCATGTACCTGTTTGTGTGCCTTGTATGTGTATCATGCATGTCTGTACATGTCTGTGTACATGTGTATATTGTGCATATACACCCATGTCTAAATGTATATGGGACTATGTGGTTTTTTTCCCATTTGATTCTCATGACAACCCTGTGAAGTAAGAGCTATCGTTTCTACCATTTTACAGATGAGATCACAAAGGTTATGTGACTTGCCCAGAGTCACACAGATGACCAGCTTATTCAGCATTAGCCAAACTGCTTTTCTGATAACAATGCTGTGAGGCACAATCCCTATGGAATATGGCCATATTATTCACAGGATCATAGATTTAAGGGTTAGGAGTCCCAAAAAGTTATTTAGTCCCCTTTTCAGATGAGGAAACTGAGGCCTAGGTATGTGAAGAGACATACCCAAGGTCACATTAGCAGAAGTGGGATTTGAACAGAGGTCCTCGAGTTATAACATTCCAGTGCTCTTTCCATTGTATCATGCTAGCTCCTAAGGCCAGCATTATGATGATTTTACAGATGGAGAAACTGAAGTTCAGACAAGTAAAGTGATTTGTCCAGGGTCACATGACTAGTAAGGATCAGAGCCATCTCCTGATTCTTAGGTCTGGGCTCATGAAAGATAAAAAGCTCAGGGCTTTATTGCTTGGTTTTCATTTATCTCTTTTTGACATCTGTAAAAGCATTTAGATTCCCAAATTCTGGATCACAACTCCCTCCCATCTTTTTATCACAACCTTTTTATGGCTCTTGTTAGTTACTGTCTTCCCATTTACCCCTCTCCCACCTTACTACACCCTCACTTTAATTAGTAAAAAAAAGTCATTTGGTTGTTTTCCACCCTGTATCTTTTTTTTAAATTAAGTGTTTTATTAGAAATAACATTAAATATCATTTCAAACAATTAAGCTTGCTTAGTAACTATTTACATTTAAATTAATTTCAATACTTAACACATTGAAATACTTTTTAAATGCAATCTTCTAAGTCTTGTATGTTTGTTCATTCTATTTTTAAAAGAATTATATTCTTGATAAAATAATTTAATTGATTTTTTGTTTTTATATCACCTAAATTCCTCCAAGTATTTTTTGTCACCTAAAATTCATATTGTTTGGTCATTTTATTTTTAAAAATAATTTTAATTGGTATTTTTGTTTTTATATTACCTTAATTTTATTTTAAAAAAATTTATTTATTTACTTTTGTTTACAACATAAAGTTCCACAATCCCTTGAGCTTCTCATTTTCTCCCCTTCCCTCTCCTCCCCCCTCCTCCCTATGGAGGCATGCAATCAAATATAGGATCTACAAATACCTTCACATTAAACATTAGTCAAGTTGTAAAGAAGGATTATAACCAATGGAGTGAACGATGAGAAAAAAAGAAACAAAACAAAACAAAATAAGAGAGAGAGCAAGTCGTTTGCTTCAATCTGCATTCAGACTGTAGCTCTTTCTCTGGATGTGGATAGCCCTTTCCCTCATGAGTCCTTTGGACTTGTCTTATAACTTTGCATTGCTGAGAGGAGCCCAGTCTGTCAAAGTTAGTCATCACAGATATGATGTGTCTGTAATTGTGTACAATGTTCTCCTGGTTCTGCTCTCCTCACTCAGCATCAGTTTATTTAAGTGTCTCCAGGTTTACATTACCTTAATTTTAATTGATATTTTTTGTTTTTATATTACCTAAATTTCTTCCAGTATTTCCCTTCTCTTTCCCAGAGGCTCATTCAACAAAGTTGTTGGGTTGTTGATTTTGTTTTGTTTTGTTTTTTTTAAGAAAAAGAGAAAGAGGGAAAAATCAGCAAAATGAATCAATACACTGAAAAAGTCTAAAAATATATGCAATGTTCCACATCCAAGTTCCCCCCACCTCTACAAAGAGTTTAAGTGGAGTGGAGGTAACTCCTCTTCTTAGGCATCATTCTTGTTCTCTGTAATTTTATAGCATTCACTTTTGATGGTTTTGGGGGTGACTGTTCTTTTCACTTACAATATTGTTGTCATTGTGTTTGCTGTTTCCTTGATTGCAATTATTTCACTCCATCAGTTCATTTAACTCTTTCCATGCTTCTCTGTATACATCATATGGGACATTTCCCACAGCACAGTAATGTTCATTACATCCAAATACCGCAACTTCTTTGGTCATTCCCTAATCGAAGGGCATCTACTTTACTTCCTGTTATCTGCTACCACAAAAAAGAAGTGGGGGGGCAGCCATAAATGTTTTGGTGTATTGTTTCTTCGTATTAATGACTTCCTTAAAGTATATGCCCCATAGTGGAATCTGTAGTATTGTCCATTTATTCTTACTCATTTTTCCTATGTAAACATAGTTCATATGCCATTCTGCTATAAAACAATATCAAATTAAAACTCACCTTTTTTTAAATGAGAACATGAAAAGAATGATATTTGGTCCCTTAGACAATGGAATCACAAGTCCTAGTTTTCATAAGGCAGCATCACTGTTGTTTCCCTGATCTAGAGTTATATTATAAGGGAAGGAATATTGGACTATGGGAAACCTGCCACCTCAAAGTCACATGTGGCCATGTAGGTCCTCAAGTGCAGCCCTTTGACTGAATCTAAATTTCACAGAATAAATTCCCTTAATAAAAAGATTTGCTCTATAAAACTTGGACTCAGTCAAAAGGCCATACTCAAGGATCTAGAGGGCCACATGTGGCCTTGAGGTCACAGGTTCCCCATCGCAGGACTAAGACATATGAGATTGGTGTTAGCCTAGTTCTCACACTAACTAGCTGGTGATCAAGGGCAAAACACTTTCTCTCTTCCTGGCCTCAGTTTCCCCTTTCTGTCAAATTGGGGGATTGGACTGGATGGTCTTCTAAGGTCCTTTCTGGCTCTAAGAGTCTATGAATGTCCAAAATATGAGCCCCAACACCAACCTGATAATTGCCAAGGAATGGGTTAAGTTCCTGGTTTTTCAGGGGAAAGTTACCTTTATTACAAGAAAACAGATAAGAAACATGCTCTAATCTCTCAGGATAGAGGTGGGGGAATAATAGGGTAAAATGATGTATATATTGTCAGCTAGGGTCAGTGTATTAGATATTTTTAAAAAACTGTTCTTTGGGAGTTGTGGGTTTGGGTTTTTGGATTTTTTTTTTTTTTTGCTTTTTGGGTATACAGGAAGGTTCTATTTAGAGGGGTTTGGGGCATGCTCAGAAATTACTATGATGTAATAATGAAGTCATCAATAAAACTTATTTTTTAAAAATACACCAGAGTCTCCTTGCTGTTGGAGGTTCTACCCTCTGTAATATCTACATAGCCCTAAGCAATAATGATGGTATCTTGCTCAATCTCCTTGGTATATTTGGGATTAAGGTTTAGGAAACCCTATTAAATTATAATTTTGTTAAGAGAATCTATTTCTAGGTCTTTAGAGAGCTTTGAATTACAAAGAAATCAATATTTCTTTATTCTTCTATGATAACTTTGAAGTGAAAGGATCACAGGTAATAGATTTAAATAAAGCAAAAACCATCTATTCTTATGCTCTGATTTTATCGATAAGGAAATTGAGGTCCCAAGAGCTTAAGTTACTTGCTCAATGGGACATAAGTTGGAAAGGGAAGACCCAGGTTTCAAATCCACACACAGGATCATAAATTTAGAACTGGGAGGTACCTTACAGGTCTTTGGTTGCAACCTGCAGATGTGAAAACTGAGGCATGGGAAGGTTAAGTAACTTGTCCAGGAACACAGAGCTGGTAAGTATCTGAGGCAAGAATTGAACTAAGGTCTTCCTGATTCCAAGTTGAGGCAGCTAGCTTGCTCAGTGGATAGAGCAATGGGCCTTCAATCAGAAAGACTTGAGTTCAAATCCAGCTTCAGACACTTACTGCCCATGTGAGCCTAGAAAAGTCACTTAACTTTTGTATACCTCAGTTCGCTCAACTGTAAAATGAAGATAACAATAGCACCTACTGTGAAGACCAAATCAGATAACATTTGTGCCTGGAACATTGTACGTGCTTTCCTTCCTTCACAATCCCCTGCTCTCTACTCCAATGATTCTTGATTTGCCTTAATTAATGCCTTGATGATATTTTTTTACCAATGTTATTTTAAAAATGAAAAAGACAAAGACAACACTCTTCTTCACCTTCACAGAGACCCACTTCTACTAATCCTACTGATGAAATGGGATTTTACTATCTCTCCACTCAGCTATCTATACACATTTCTTTTCAAGCATCTATTCTATTTTCTCTGTTCATACTTTCTTATATATGTTGATCCACTCAAGCTCTCAGGCTCAAATCCATACAGTCAGGGTAACACTCTGAACATGTTCTCTCTTAATCCCTCAGTGGTGGTGACCAGAGCATACTGAACATAGGAGGAGCCTGGGAAAGGGCAGGAAAATGAAAGGCCAAACAGAACTTTTTCTTTTTCTTCTTCCTTAAAGGGTTGGAGTATATAACCAGTCTCCTCCAGGGGGATGACTGACACTTGTATTGTCTTTGGGCAGGGTCTGTAGAACCTCAGCTGTCATCCCTTGGCTGCCTCAGACCAACAGTGAGTGAAAGCAAGATCAAGTTCAGATAACTCCTTTTCCTCTCCTTCCCCTAGAAGATACCTAGGAATAATTTAGTCTGATGCATGTGTTGTTTTATATCTTTTTTTTTAATAACCTCTATTATGGCACCTTTTATCACTTTATAGTAACGCTTCAAAATGGCACACAATTCATGTTGCCTACCCAGCAGCCTCTGAGAACAAATACAAGTAGTAAATGAAAGCAGGGTTACTTTTTTCTCATTGTAATCAACCAAGAACACTTTGCAGGAAATTTTTCTTTTTTCTTTGTCTGGTCAGCTTTAGTTGTCAAAACCCAAACCAGCAACCACATGGTTTTCATTTCCTGGCCTCCTCCTTATGTCTCAGGAGCAACCCATATGCTCTAAAACAAAGGCACTATTCTCTGACTGGGAACTATGGACACCGTCACCCTCAATCACAGTTTTCAAAGTAGAGAATTTGAAATCTAGAAATGAATAACATAATATACTCCTTTATCAGCTAAAATAATAAGTGGCTAAAACAATAAATCAAGCACCCTCTTCCCTTAATCAAGTTCTGCTAGAGACTTAAAAAGCAAAAAATTAATCCCTGCCTTGACAATTGTCTGATTGGTATTTGGGATTGAATTTGGAACATTTATAGATAGACTTAGAGCTAGAAAGAACATCAGAAGAATATACAATTGAAATCCCCACCCCACCCCTGCCATACACACACATAATTTGAAAGGAGAAAACTGAGATCCCAAAGTTGAAATATTTTGCCCAAGGTCACCCAACTAGTTTTCTCACTTGAAAAAAGTGAGTTTTAATTTAGCATAACTTCAAGTATTTATAAACTTTATAGACACCAGAAAATCTTACCTACATAGGGCTTGGCCCTTGGCAATATTTTAGAGTAAGGTTGCCTTTGGGGACTGTTCTTGCTTACCCCTGAGCATTAGATCTAGTACTTCATTTCACCTTAAGTTGCCCTTCTACTCCCCACACCTAATCATAGAATTTAGGAATAGGAGGGATTTTGTAGGTCATTCTATTTTACAGATCAAGGAACTGAGGCTCAGAAAAGCTGAGAAAGAGAAATAGATCAATTAATTGAACATGCAACTAAAGAAACTAGAAAATCAACAAATTTTAAAATCCCAGTTATAATAAGAAATAGAAATTCTGAAAATCAAATAAGAGATTATTAAAAGTGAATAATAAGGCTAAGAACACACTTCTTTACTAACATAAAATCATAGAATCTAAGAATAGGAAGGGGCCTCAGAGCAGCTTGTCCAATCCATGTTGAAGCAGGAACCTCCTCTTTAATCCAGGTGAATGATCTGCTAAAAGACTGTTACTCACAGGGAACTAACTCAAGCCAGCTTATTCCACTTATAGGAGTTATTCTCTGGGAGGATAGAGAAAGTACTTGTGTTGGGGTGGCCAGGTAGCACAGCGAGTAAGAGCACTGGCTCCAGTGTTGGGACGACCTGGAGATCGAATCCCGGGCTCAGACACTCAGCACCACACCCAGAAATAACTGGCCATGTAACCTTGAGCAAGTTACTTAACCCTGATTGCTTAAAAAAAAAAAAGAAAGAGAGAAAGTACTTGTGTTATCTCTTTGTATAGTATTTTTCCCCTGGATTTGTGATTTCATCCCAATGAGGAATTCTTGATGTGGATGCTACCCTTACCTACACAGAGCAACAACTCATATCTGTTAATCACTATAACAAGATGGCCTGGTATAGTAGAAAAACAATTAATCAGGAGACCTCAGTTACAGGCTTGGATTTGTATATCACCAATGTGATACCCACAGTAACTGCTATGAATATGCAGGTGTATTTACAGGTTTGAATTACAAAATATAACAGACTCTCTTCCTCAAAGACAAAATCAAGACATTTATTCAAACACCAGGAAGCCAAATACAACATAGTAATAAAGAATTTGGTACAACATCACCAATGGAGGAACCACCAACATCCCAAGTGTTCTTTCTAAGACAAAGTCCATACACATCAACTAATGCAGGGAGCACAAACATCCCAAACCTTCCCTCCATCAGGTCTCCTCACGAACAAGCTCCCCCAGGCAAAAATCCTCCCTCTTTCACTCACACTGGCTGTTCTGCCTGCTCTCTCTCCCTCAGCTCTGCCTCACCCACACTTCCTGCTCCACCCATTTGGTGAGCTCTTCCTACCATGGGCTCCAGGTGATCACAGAGAGCTATTAAGGGGCAAGGAACACTTTCAAATTCCCTTAATATTACATTCAGCCTAAGATCTTTAATGTCTATCACATAGGCTGATGGGACGTTAGGGGTAAATGGTATCAACAGAACTTTACAACAATATAACAGGGATAACACAAAATAAACACATAAAACAATATCTTAGGGTGGGGGCTTGAGCACAAGCACCCCATCATTGCCCCCTCAAATGAATGGGACCCAAAATCTCTTGGGGTAAGGGGCAAAGGTCTCTTCTTCTACAGCTATTTCCTGCTGAAATTAGGTGTGAAGCTGTCCCTTCCCTGGGAGGTCCCATTCGAGGAGTCAGTTCTTTAGCTGGCATTCAGAGCTTGGTCAATGCCAGGTTCTGGGGTGATGCAAATAGTCTTGGACAGAGGGTGACATCCAACTCAAGCAGTTAGTCATTTACAAGTAGAGGGCACCAAGCCTGGAGGAGACAAATTTAACAGGTTAAACAAATACACAAAGACCAAAAAGAATAAGGAAACAATAATCAGAAGAAGGGTAAATATAGTATGAGCCATGCTTCTGAAGTCCATGAACCCACTACCATAGCCTTATTCATGGTAAAATATATGAGCTCTTATATGTTTGCTGTTTCTAATTTGCAATTTTAGGGTCATCATTATGGCTAGAGATGTACTTTCTTTAATCTGAGCTAGGACTCAGCCAATTTCCTATTCTCCCTGAAGATGTGATGAACTTGGATACACTGATTCAGAAAGATCTGTGAGGGCAGTTCTTACTTCCCTATTCCACCTAATAGTAAGTCCCCCTTTTCTCGGTACATCTTATATAGTTCATTAGCTGGAATACCATCTATTCTTCCATAATCTGTCCCTGCTCTTAGAAGCAATAAAAATTCTTTCCTTGTTATTCTATTCTGACTTTGAATCTGCTGGCTCTTTGCTCTTCTCTCTAGAGGAAATTTATCTTTTCCTCCTTCCCCTAAGTTACTTAACTGTGAAATCTTATCCAGCATCTCTGAAAGAGGATGCCTTATTTCCCCAATTAATAGAGTCAAAACTGTGTGCTTATAAGCCGGGGAAGCAGTCTTCACTATTACATTTCTATGAGAAACTGTTAAGGGAGTACTATAATAAGTATCTGCATCTCCAATCATTATTGCAGTTTTTGTTACTTCATCCTTTAACTTACTCATACAGTCTCTAAGTGAATACCAAGGTCTATCTCCACTAGGCACACAGAGTTTGTGGGATACTGCTTACTGCATCCCTCCACAGCTAAAGCTAACAGATTAGTTCCATTGTTATGTCTTAGCATATGGTAATCCCTAAAAGCTTGTTGTATAAAAGGATTCTAACTAACACCTCTAAATTTCAAACACTCTGCTGTCTACTCATACTCCTCCAGCTACTTTGTCACTGATTCTCACCATACTAGTGATTCTCCCAATTTTGGGGTGAATCGATTTAAAGTATCTGTGACCTCCTGCTGAGTAAAATGCTCAATTACTTCTTTAAACACTGTGTGCCCCCTGCTTTCTCCTGCTTCCTTCTTAGTACTGGACATGCACAAAGTCTTAGAAGCCTCCTCATCTAACTTTGTTTCATTTTCTTCCCACGTCTTCCTCCCAGGTTTCTGGGCCCCAATCAGGCCAGCTTGTGCAAAGGCTACATGCACTTTCCTCTTGTTAATTTTTACTTTCTTTTTCTGAGTTAAACTCACAGCAGCCTTTTCTTCTGCCACCTAAAATTTTCCAGCTTGCTCTTCTAAAGGAAAGTTCGAATGCTGTAGCATAAAAAGCTTCTCATGCAAATCAGCTAACTCCTTTTCATCTGAACCTTTTCCTCCTGCAACTTGTCACTATTTTTACATATAATATGATAACTTGTTAACAACGTCCATCCTCTTCTACACACCCTTGCCATTTCTTTCCCCAGTTCTATTGGTATTCTTTGCCAAACATCTTCCTTAATCTCTGGGTTCTCCCTTCTGTAGTCTTAGTTCCTAGTTTTCACAAAGTCCTATACTTTTAGCCCATTCTCTTACCAGAGAGGAATAAGGTAAATCCTCCCATCCTGGGGTACTCATTTCCTTCCCTAGAGCCTTCCTGTCTCCAAGTAGAGGGTAAAAAATGACATTAGAGTCCTGAATTTAGAGTCAAGACCTCAGTTCATATCTGCATGACAAGCAACTTTAGTGAAGTTCCTTTACCACTCTGGACCTCAGTTTATAGGATAATAGGCTCATTGATTTAGAGCTAAAAGACCTTAAAGACCTTTGAGTTCAACCCCCTCATTTCACAGTTGAGGAAACTGAGTCAAAGAAAAGTTAAATAACTTACTTTAGGTCACACAGCTAGTGTGTCTTTAAAGCAGAATTCATACCCAGGTCTTCCCGACTCCAAATCCAGTGCTCTAGTCACTCATACTCATTTGTAAAAAGTAAGTTAAACTGACCTTAAATGATCTTCATAGATTCTGCCAGCTCTAAATCTTATAATACCATGAAACTTAAACTGGCTAACTTTGAGCAAGGCATCTCACTGAACTTCAATTTCTCTAGAATGGAGATACCACCACCTGCCTTACCTACTTCACAGGGTAGTTTTGAGGTTGTAATGGAATAAGGTCCATTAATTCTCTTTAAAAATTAAGTACCAATACCTGGCTGTGTAACCTTGAGCAAGTTACTTAACCCCAATTGCTTAGGAGCGGCCAGGTGGCACAGTGAGTAAGAGCACCGGCCCCAGAGTCGGGATGACCTGGGATCGAATCCGGGCTCAGATACTTCGCACCACACCCAGAAATATCTGGCCGTGTGACCTTGAGCAACTTACTTAACCCCAATTGCTTAAAAAAAAAAAAATTAACCACCAGTGGGAAAGTTGGAATACTAATTCATTGCTGGTGGAACTGTGAGCTGATCCAATCATTCTGGAGAACAATTTGGAACTATGCCCAAAGGGCTACAAAGAATGTTCATACCCTTTGACCCAGCAATACCACTTCTAGGGCTGTATCTCAAAGAGATCATAAAAATGAGAAAAGGACCCATATGTGCAAAAATATTTATAGCAGCTCTTTTTGTGGTGGCCAAGAAAGGGAAATTGGGGGGATGCCCATCAACTGGGGAATAACTAAATAAATTGTGGTATATGAATATAATGGGATACTATTGTGTTATAAGAAACGATGAACAGGTGGACTTCAGACAAACCTGGAAAGACTTATATGAACTGATGCTGAGTGAGGGGAGCAGAACCAGGGGAATATTGCACATAGCAACAGCCACAGTGTATGAGGACTGATTTTGATAGACTTAGCCCTTCTCAGCAATGCAAGGACCTAAAACAATTCCAAAGGACACATGATGGAAAATGCCAGCCTCACCCAGAAAAAGAAGTATGGAGTCGGAATGCATAATGAAGCAGACTATTTTTTTTTTGTTTTGTTTTATTTTTGTTTTTTTTCTTTCTCATGGTTTTTCCCATTTGTTATAACTTTTCTATGCAACATGACTAAAGTGAAAATGTATTTAATAAAAAATGTATGTGTAGAGCCCTCATCAGATTGCAAGCCATCTTGGGAAAGAAGAGGGAAGGGAGAGGGAGAAAATTTAAAACTTATGAAAGTGAATGTTGAAAACTAAAAATAAATAATTTAATTTTTTTAAATGAGCAAAGAAAAAAAATTAAACCTAAGCAGCACAGATGAAAAGTACTATGATTACATGAAGGGGGCACATTTCACCTGAGCAGTGAAGGAAGGTTTATATCAGTTAGTCATATCTCTTGGAGGTGAGGTTGTGGCTTTATAGAGGAAGAAATGAGCTGTCTGCTAAAAGGTGAAAGAGAGGGCAGAGTCAAGATGGAGGAGTAGAAACAGAACTTCCTCAAGGCTCCGGCTTCCACCTCCCCCAATTCATGTAAAAGGGGACTCTGAACAAACTTTGGAGCTACAGAATCCACAAAATGACACAGAGAAACTAACCTCCCACTGAGGACAGCCTGGCAGGCTGGCAGGAATCAGCCAGCAGGAATAGCTCTGGGAGCTGACCCTAGCCCCATTCAAGCCAGAGGTTTTAGCCCCAGGGATGGCCTGACCAACCACCGGCTAGAGGGACTCCAGATCACCAGCATTATCAACACTTAGATGCTAAGGAAAAAGTGAGAAGTCAGTGCAATGTAGACTTTGGGATCCAGTAGTTGGGAGTGCGGTCGGACTTTTCCCCTGGGGGGAGAAGCTGCTGAGGGCACTGGGGCTGTGCAGCTGCTGCCACATGGCAGCTTCAGCTCTTGGCCTGCAGAATGTAGGAGGAACAAACAACCAGTCTGAGGGGCAATCGCTCTTGCTTTAACCTGCTTGGATCTGGATTGCCATCTAGGGTGGAGGCCCTGGGGTGTGCGACCAGCTTGCCAGAGCATGTGGAGGCTTCTGAGAGGGCATCTAACTAATACCTCCAGCATCTGAGAAAATCCCAGCATTTGGAATGAAGCTCCCCTGGCTGGTGGCAGAGTCCTACTGTGGCAAAAAACCCAGGGGTCAAGTGATTGAGTGGTGACATGAGCAGGCAAATGAAGCAAAATAAACAGAGCAACCCAACTTTACACTCCTATTTTGGCGACAAAAAGGATCAAAGCATGGAACAGGAGGATGACAGTGAAGTCAGAACTCCTGAACCAAAAGCTCCAAATAAAAATACGAGCTGGTTACAGTCCATAGAGGACCTTAAGAAACAGATAAGAGAAGTGGAGGAAAAATTGGGAAGAGAAATGAGAACAATGCAAGAAAATTATGAAATGAGAGTCAACAGCCTGACTGAGGAAAATCACACCTTAAAAAATAGACTAACTCAAATGGCAAAAGAGGTTCAAAAAGGCAATGAGGAAAGAATGCCTTAAAAAGCCGAATTTGCCAAATGGAAAAAGAATCTCAAAAGCTCACTGAGGAGAATCATTCCTTCAGAATTAGATTGGAGCAAAGATAAGCTAATGACTTTATGAGAAATCAAGATGCTGTTAAACAGATCCAAACAAATGAAAGAATAGAAGGCAATGTGAAATATCTCAGTGGAAAAACCATTGACCTGCAAAATAGATCCAGGAAAGATAATTTGAAAATTATTGGACTACCTGAAAAGCCATGATCAAAGAAAGAACCTAGAAATCATCCTCCAAGAAATCCTCAAGGAAAACTGCCCTGATGTTTTAGAACCAGAGGGCAAAATAGAGGTTGAAAGAATCTACTGATCACCTCCTGAAAAAGATCCCCAAAAGAAAACTCCTAGGAATATTATAGCCAGGTTCCAAAATTCCCAGATTAAGGAGAGAATATTACAAGCAGCCAGGAAGAAACAATTTGAATATTGTGGACACACAATCAGGATAACACAGGATCTGGTAGCTTCTACACTGAGGGATCAAAGGGCTTGGAATATGATATTCCGGAGGTCAAAGGAGCTGGGAATAAAACCAAGAGTCACCTACCCAGCAAAACTGAGTATCATGTTTCAGGGGAAAATATGATCATTCAGTGGAATACAGGACTTTCAAGTATTCTTAATGAAAAAAACAGAGTTAAATAGAAAATTTGACATTCAGATACAAGAAGCAAGAGAAGCATGAGAAGGTAAACAAGGAAAAGGAATCATAAGGAACTTGTCAAAGTTGAACTATTAACATTCCTACATGGGAAAATGATAATTGTAACTGACCCAACTTTTCTCAGTATGAAAATAGTTGAAGAGAATAGAAATATATGTGTGTGTGTGTGTGTAGGAGGGTATATGTGCGTATGAATTCATATGTGAATGTGTGTATATATGTGTACAGGTATACACAGATAGAGGGCACAGGACCAATTTAATAGGAAGAGATTATACTTAAAAGGTGAAATCAAGAGATGAGAGAGGAATATAATGAGAGGAGATGGGGAGAGACAGAATGGGAAACTATCTCATATAGAAGAAGCGAGGGAAAATGGTTATAATGGAGGGGAAGAATAGGAAGGCAAAAGGGAATGGGTCAACCTTATTCTCATTGAACTTGGCTCAGAGAGGGAATTAAATACACACTAAATAGGGTATCTCACCTTACAGGAGAGTAGGGGGGAAGGAGATGAGAGGGGGAATGATGGGAGGGCAGGCTGGTGGGGAGGGAAGTTGGAAGCATCCACTTTTGAAAAGGGATAGGATTAAAGCAGACAATAGAACAAGTGAGAGCTGGGATAGGACGGAGGGAAATATAGTCAATCTTTTACAATATATCTACTATGGTAATGTTTTGCATAGCTTCATATGAACAACCTATACTGAATTGCTTATCTTCCTAGTAAGGGTGGCTAACAAGGGAGGAAGGGAATGAATCTGGAATTCAAAGTTTTAAAATCAAATGTTTAAAAATATTTATGTATTATTATATTATTATTAATACTATTTTACATGTAATTTGGGAATAAGATATACAGGCACTGGGGCATAGAGATCCACCATGGCCTACTGGAAAAGTCGAAGTGGGTATGGGAGAAGATATGAGAGAGAGCAGACTGGAGGAGGGATATGCTATGGGACCTCTATTTTGGGGTGGTGGGTAGGGGAAAAACGGGGAGAAAATTTGTAACTCAAAATCTGGCGGAAATGAATAATGTAAACCAGAAGTTAATAAAGCATTGGGAAAAAAAATACCACCAACAGACCGAGTAACCCAAAAAATAAAAAAAAATAAGGTGAAAGAGAGTACTGTATAGCATCCCAAGCTTTTTTGGAACATCCTGAGGACTATAGCATAAGGCAATCCAAACACTAAATACTAGACTTAAAAAAATAAAAATAAAAAGAGGAATCCTCAGAGAACCTCAGACCCAACAACAATCTGTCTTCTCATCTTTGGGGAAGACAATCTGAACTATGAACTCAAATCATTGAGGAAAGCCATGGGACTCTTATGTATGCAGACCTTTCTGGCAGTCAAGCCAGGTAACCCCAATGTAATACTACCCCTTCTCTCTCATTTCGTTGGTATTACTTTAAGTAAATCAAAAGCAGAGGTCTATATCTGCCTCTTGTATTTCAGACATCTAATAACCTTAAAAGAATTATTATCATTTAGTGGACTTTGCTGCCCTCTTTTGCCCATCAGGAGATATTACAGGCAACAGAGGAATTTGAAAGCAAGCTGTGAAATAAATAATATGTCCTATGAAATAATGGTCCTTTTTCTTAAAATAATAAAAGAAATGCAAATTAAAATTGATCTTAGATTTCACTTCAAACTTCACACCCACGATTGGCAGAGATGCACAAAACATAACAGTTGACAGAGAGGCTGCAGAAAGACAAGCATATTAATGTAGTGTTGTAGTAGAATTGTGTACTGATCTATCCATTCTAGAAATCATTTTGGTGTTGTCTCAGAAATCACTAAACCATACACATACTTTGATCCGATAATACAACTATCATGCTTATACCCCTGAGAGATCAAAGAAAAAGTAACCACAGGTATAAAAAAAAATCTATAGAAACTTGTTATTTTTGTCGTTTAATTCAAAACAAAAGCAATCCCCCCAAAGATTGGGAATAGTTGAACAAACTGTGGTATACTAATGTAAGGGAATACCATTTTGTTGTAAGGAATTATGAAAGTGATGGATTCAGAGAAACTGGGAGGTCTTATATGAGTAGATGCAGAATGATGTAAACAGAAACCACATAACAGTGTATACAATGGCTACTACATTGTAAAGGAAAGCAACTTTGAAAGATTTAAGAAGTCTGTTCAATGCATTGGCTAAATGAAATTCCAAGGAACCGGTGATGAAGCACTATCCATCTTCTTCATGGAGAAGTGATGTATTCAAGTTGCCAAATGTCACATAAATTTTCAGACATGTCAGTATGGGGATGGTTTTGCCTTGACTATACTTATTAATTACAAGGGTTTGGGGTTTTTGGTTATTTTTTTGGTTGGTTTTTTGTTTGTTTTCATTTGGGGAGATGGAAGAGTAAGCACAGCATTGCCAGAAAATAAAAAAGAAAAGTTATTGAAACATTTAAAATGAACAGAAGAGGATGTTTTGAAGAAAACAGACAAGCAGCAGAGTTTTGAAAATAGTATCTTGAATGTTTTGCATCCCATTTCTTTTTAATCATGCTGAATATAATAGCGATTTGTGGCTTCACAGATAATCTTTTTCTGTTCTAGAAAATGTTTTGGGATTTTTTGTTTTTTGTTTTTAAAGCTGTTCATTTCCCACCTAGTTGTACTCCTTTGAGTTACTCCATCACCAACTCCAGAAATCTCCTCACCAGAAACTTCATTATCCTTCAAGATCACATCAGCTTTGGTACTCACACCTTACCAGCACCCATGCCCTCTTAGTAGAAGGTGGAGAACTCCTCCAGAACTTCCAATGAAGTGGGATGTCTTAGCCAGCAATCTCTTAGTTTCCCACCTGACTGCACTCCATTGGACATCATATCCTGGCACTGGGTACATTTCTCCCAACCTCCACCCAACTCTCATCACCTTTTCTTTTTTTTTTTTTTTTTTTATTAAGCAATCGGGGTTAAGTAACTTGCTCAAGGTTACACGGCCAGGTGTTTCTGGGTGGGTGCTAAGTGTCTGAGCCCGGGATTCGATCTCCAGGTCTTCTCAACACTGGAGCCGGTGCTCTTACTCGCTGTGCTACCTGGCCGCCCCACTCATCACCTTTTCAAGCATCCTTTCATGTAGTCTTCCCCAAAAGATAGTAAGCTCCTTGAGGGCAAGGATTGTCTTTCTTTTTCTTATTTGTATCCCTGAGTTGCCTCAGGAAATTTACCCCTAGGACTTGAAGACTTCTTACTCCAGGTTCACCACTCAATCCACCAGATTTGCAGTGAGTATGCTATGGATTTCAACAGCTCATATGAAACTTACTAATTTTATGGAAATGGATACACATATACACAGACACACAGATACACACATTTTTGATAGCCATCAAAAATTTCCATAGGTATGGCCTCCATCCTTTGGGGATTCTTATGGAAGTATTTACTTGTCACATCCTTTAACCTGGGAAATCTGAAACATCCTGGCTAATCAATAACCGCAATACTAACTAGTGATTTTGAATAGAAATAGCACCTGCCTTATGCACAGGCGAAATAGGTAGCCACTTACATGACAAGATTTGATTGGTGCTAAGAGCTCCTCTTGTTCATGAGGATAACACTTTTTTCTGCTTCAAATAACTGCATTTACAATTTACATTTACAAGGCAATTGAAGGAAATTAAGGATAAAAAATAAATTTAGCCATGTATTCATGAAGAGATTTGAAAACCGAACTTCAGGATTAGCTATCATAGGTTGGAATGGACTTTAGGGTTCATCCGTTTATAAAGGAATCAGGCTTAGATACCCCAAGGTCATACAGACAAGTAGCAGAGCTTATCTCTGCAATGAGACTTAGAACTTAGAGCTAATTAAATTGACAAGGCCTGAAAATGCTTTTTTAGATAGCAAGCTTAATAGATATTAAACATGCCATTTAATATTATTAGTATTAATAATTAATATTGATCATGTCAATTTAACATTAACTTAATATTAAATATGCCATGCTCTCACGTTCTCAGATTAGTAAATCAGGCAAGGAAGTATCTTTCCCAATCCCCATCTCAACCTCCAAGTAAAAGGTTTAGGGATTTGTTTTTAAAGTTGTTAAACCACACAAGAACAAAATCACTATTTTTTATTCCTGTTATTGTTCTATTATTTACTCCATTCCCACAATATCTTCCTCTGTTTTAGTAACTATTTAGCAACATGCCACACACTTTTTCTTTATGCCCAATCTTTTACTGGTATTTTTCCATATTATTTTTCTCTCACCTACATTATTCTGTCAAGCATCTAAGTTTAATTGTTATCTACATTGGGTTTTAGGACTTCCTGGTCCCAAATGGCAGGTTATAGGGATGATTTCTTGAACATTACCTGCCCTGAAGTTTTCAATTAAAAAATGACAAAAATATCTTTTACATTAGAACATTAGACAGGTTCCAAGGTCTCCAGAGATGAACAGGTGTTATTAAACCTCAGGTGGTCCTACAATTTTTTTTCTCAGCTTTTGCTAAAAAAAAAAAAAAAGGTGAATGCTATTATCTTTTCTTCCTTCAACACTTAAGCTCTAACATTCCATTAAAAAAGACAAAACCTCTTCAACTACATTTTATTTGCTACCTTTTTTTCCCCTTCTTAGATCTTTGATTTCAGCAAACATGAGCTCTATTATGGAAATTTCCCCATACAAATGAAGTTTGACAACTCCTCTGTAATTTGTGGTCCTTCTTAGAGAACTGTTTAGGAACACTGAGAAACTGATGTGCCCGTGGGTCCACCGCTAATATGTATCAGAAGGCTCTACGTTATACTTCCATTTAACATTTTCTTTTCCTTTACCCTGGCAAAGGTTGGCTGTATTTTGGAACATGAAAAGCTTCAAAGATGTATTTTGCCTACAAATACTACCAAAAGTAACTTTTTTCTATCTTTAAATAAGCTGAGACACAAGCAGTTTATTAATCATTAGTTTTCACAATAAGGCCCAGCTCTTAAGTCAGAGGTTGTTTACCTTGCAAGGCAAAGGCCAAAGGGCCCAGAAGTCAGTAAGTCAGGTTGTAGTGAACAATCCCACACATAGTATATATATATATATATATACACATGGGTATGTATATCTACCTCTATATATCTATATCTCTTTTGAGAACCCTTTGAGAAGTCTTCTCAGAAATGAATCTGTGCCCTAAACCAAGTTACACCATCTTTTTACCCCTTAAGGTTACAGCTGACTAACAAACACTTATCTTGGAAAGAGCAAACATACCTTTTACTCAAAATTAGCCACAAGCTATAAAAACTGTAAGCTCGTTCACCAAGAATCAAGCTGAAAAATTCCTTAAGCATTTCCTAGGGGTAAAGGAAAGAAAAATGAGATCCAGAGGGAATGTGCTGCCAGATATCTAGACTGTAAGACACCTAGCAAAGTGTCTCTGAGAAGACAGACTTATGTTTGTGCCCTCAGGTTTCAATATGCTGGGAGCACATAGAAAGGAACAAGTTCTATTCATAGGCCAATACCTCACGTTCCTATTATCAAGAAATACTACCAAGAATCCAAATCTAATCCAAGCATGAAAAACAAGCAACTGACAAAGTTTGGCTAGTCTGACCCTTGGTTCTAGGATAGATAACACTACTTACCTTTGAGGGTGGTTGGGGATGTATGGAAAATATCTCAAAAAAACTCAAAAATAATTTCTTATTGGGGATTACACTAGATGATCTTGAAAGCCTATCCAATTACCTATCCAATTATCCCTGTATTTATTAGCTGATAATAGCATTTCATTTATATTGCCAAATCCAATTTCAGGAGGGTAGAAACTTAAGCTCTTTAAAATTTAAACATACGAGTGTCTGGATAATCCAAACTCTACTCAGAAAGCATGGAGGGCTAGAAGGCGATGGGAACTTGAAGCGACATGAAGCTTGCAACTGACATGAGGCACAAGGTAGCTTTTAAAATTAGGTTTACATACACAAAATAGCATGCCATGAGCACTATATGATGACCAAATATCCCATGAAATACTGCTAAAAATGTAATCAAAGGTCACTGTACAGATTGAAGGATAATAATGGACATGTACATGAACGTCTTCAAGGAATCAGCAAAACTCAAGGAAGGTGCCCTGGTATGTTGGGTTAACCCACAAGGGCAAGATTTTCTCAGATTAAATTTAAAGAATACCCATTTGGATAACAATACAGATCCATTTAAGAATATGTAAGTACACATAAAGTACACACAAAGACACATCAAGGAAGCTATAATTTCAAAGCTGTGGGTACTTCTTCTACCAAACAGATCACAACCTTTCTGTTGCTTAGTAGACTTCCAGAGTGCCACCATAACCAAAAAAGTTCATCACCCTTAGGCCAACCTTAAGTGTTTAAACGTAAGCTAGGTTGGACCTTGGACAAGACACATATCCCACTGCCAGGCCCTACTTAAAACTTTCTAGCTTGTACTCTAATAGCCTTTAGGAATCTATAATCTCCATAGGATTATGCTGGAATCTGTACATACTTCTAACTGGTGTTATGTCCTACCAAACTGTTAGGGTAATTCAGGTGTGTGAATGGATCAGCTTAAATCACCTGGGATTTAAAAACTTAACCATTTGCTAATTAGACTATGAAAACAATTCCCTCTCCTGGTAAGTGTACATGCTTTCTTTTTATGAATATCAAACTGACTGGAGTACTTTGGTATTAGTTCCTAAATTCAAGATTTGGTGTCCACTTTGCCAATAAACACTTCAACCAGATTAAGGAAATTAAAAGGATGTCTACTTGTACCTTAATACTCAAATTTTCCTTTGCTGGAATTTATTGAGCAGCAAATTAGTAACAATGAAGCTAAGGCTGCTACTAAAAACCCCAGGATTCTTGCTGGCTGACAACATCTAGATTATGCAAGAGCTACAGTATAGCTAAACAAAAAATTTATCTGAAAAGGGGTATTTTAAAAATTTTACCCTCAAAAGGAACTTTTCTCCCAGCACTTTCTTTAGTAAGGAATAAGACTCAATGTTATGTATCTTAGGATAACAGGTCTCTGAACTTCTATCCCAGTTCTAACACCACCGCTAGTTTCCTTAAAAATTTCGCCCCTTCTAATCATTTTGCTTTTCTGACTCCCGTGATACTGAGAAACTTGAAAAGCTGTTTGCAGTGTTAGAAATTTAACCAAGAAGAAAACCTGATGTGGCTGTGATGATTTCCGATTTGCTTTACTTGAGAAAGTTTTTTGGTTCTTCAGAAACTTCCTTTATCAGAACATTCTTCCTCCAAAGATCTCATATAATAGCTAATCTTCAAGTGGTAGAATCAAGACAGTGTACAGTGTGATATCAATATAATCAAACTAGCCGATTAAAAATTGGTCTACTAAATCTTTAGATATAATAAGTTTTATTTATCTGGTGGTGCCTGATGGTCACAGGGTACTGTACAACAAATCTTTAAAATACAATAAGAAAAAATTGAACAGCCAAAGAGATCAATTGAGAGGGCAAAGGCCCACAAAGGAACTAACAAAAGTGCAGAAAAGAACCCACCCACTTTCCCATTACATTAATTTCTGCCCTTGTTTAAGTTTGGCTTAAGGAACATCAAAACAAAGTGTTAAAAGAAGTTTGGAAATAAGAGAATTTAACTTCACATAGCGTCTTTCACTTTCACAAAATGCTTTTCTTATTCAATAATAAGCATACAAAACGATAGTAACTCTTATGGAACTCTTGAGCCTCTGTTTGGTCCAGATGTTTAAGATTGCATCCTTTAGGACTTCCCCTGTCTCTGTGCCCACAAATTCTCTGCATTTATAAAGTCACTTATGGTGTAAGTCTCCTGTGCTCTATTTTGCCACAACAAATGCATAGATACTTTCACGTGTGTAGCAAGGTGCTCAGCACATAGTAGGTACATGAGGAGTACTTGAATTGTATTTTAAAATTTCGCCAAGGTTGAAAAGAACATATTGCACACAAAACCTGGCATATTCCAATTTGGCTCTGAAATCTTTCAAGTCTCATGATCAATTCTGAAGCTAATTTGACACCAGCTATTGTTAATAGCATGATTTTAATATTTATGTCATTTCTACCTACTATTTTCAAAATCTGCTATAAGAAATTATGTGAAGATCATTTTGGAACATATATAACTGAGTGTGGGGATGGCGGCGGGAGGGGAAGGAGAGTCACATAACATATTAATGGGTCATTGCCAGAAATGTTTTCCATGCACAACAGAGTTCAAATTTTACTGCCCAAATATCAATTCTTTAAACATAAATTGAATACTATTGCCATACTTTTCTCATCTACCGCTAATAAAAACACATTCCAAAAAGCAAGTATACTAAGTGGCCAGTATTAGACAAAGTGGGAAAGATATTGCCTTAACAGTGCCATGAGCATTTCCTCTCCCACTCTATCTCATACTTACCTAAATATTAACATAAGGGCTAGAAAGCTGTGGGTAAAGCCAAAGCCTTCAATGAGGGATGCTGGACCATAAAAACATGAGCAAAGAAGCTGCAGGGGGAGGTAGAGAACAACCTTTTCTAAAATATTGCTTATTAGAGAATGGCACTTACTTAGTGCTGGTCCCTCCAAAAATGGTATATTTCAGTCCAGGCTTGAAATCTGAAAATTCATTTGCTAAGTGCCTAACGCAAAACAAATGTGAAGCAGACAAAAAGTGTTAAGCTGGTATCTACAATATTGAATGAAGGATGATCAAACAGATATATTTGATCATTTCATGCTTGGGAGATTTAACTTTCTCTTTTATTATTACTGAAGATTTAAAGATTGTCTCCCTCACAATAAATAAAAATACTTTGCAGTAGAAGATACCTTTAAAAATTTAGTTAGGTGTTCCTACAGTGAATCTGTTATTCGCTATCAAAAGTTGGATACAACTTTCAACATTTGTTTTTAACAATGCTTGTCTATAAAGCATTTTGAGATCATTAGAGATGAAAGGCGCTATGCAAGTGCAAAATATTATTCAAGACAAATCAGTAAAGGTTCTCTTTCTGTGGTGACAAAGAATGAACCTTCATGGTTGAATGGTTGTTACTTTGTAAGTCAGAATAACTTCTCCAAAGTATTCTCACCCTGAAATAAGAAGGAACAATGGGGTTATATCACTTTTGACAAAGTCATTTGTCACCACTTAAGAGAATGTGCATTCTTTTTGCCTTTTTTTTTAAAATAAAATTTAGGTGACAGAAGTTAAATTATGCCACTTAATCTACACAAACCAACACTTTATCAAAATTCCTCATTTTACAAGTCTCCATGTTCAAAAAACACACACAAATTAGCATTTTGTACACAAATGTTTATTTTTCAAATAAACATCCCCTTTAAACACAAGGAATGAAATCTAAATCTTCATAAAGATGAATTCAAAATGAAATCCCTCCAGTATATTGTGTGTAATCACTGTGTCCTTGGTCACTACTGGCATTTACTGTTTAACATCAAAAACAAAGACAGGTTATTTAAAAATCATGCTACTGGATTTCTAGCTCTTCTTCTATGACCAGTTCTACACTGATCTGCAATGTTTAAAATTTTACATCACCGAATTGAAGCAAGTTTAAGGTGTGGAACAGCTGTGCATTAAACACAAAAACAAACAAATAAAATTATAAGATATAGTCAAGTTCATAACGAATATAGGTGTTTTTTTCATCATTGTAGATTCTTGGATAATGTGCTATGAGTGCATCCTGTGAACCAATGTAGATAGAATTGTAAATCTTCCAGTACACATCTCTGACTTTTCTGGCTGGGTGAAACAAACCCTAAAGATAAAAAAAAAAAAAATTAAAAATAAAACTATTTTAGTTTTGTAAGCAATATGTAAACTTCTTTTCAGAAGCTTATTTCAATTATGAAATGTTATCTAGCAGTCTGGATATTTTTTCTTCTCAAAGGATAAATCAAATTTCTAAAGTTTAGAATCTACACTGTTAATAAACTTGCTCAATGGGGCAGGTAGGTGGCGCCTAGGCCTGGATCACAGGCCATGGAATCAGGAGGTCCTGAGTTCAAATGTGACTTGAAACACTTAACACTTACTACCCATTTGACCTTGAACAAGTCACTTAACCCCAATTGCCCTGCCTTTTCCCCTCCAAAAAAATAAAGAAAGAAAAAAGAAACTTGTTCAGACAAGACTCAATTTTTTGTCATTTTCCTTAATGAAGTAATAACTGCTCTGCCCATATACATAATATTCTATAGTTAAGAACACTAGTTTATTAATTTGATAACTGATTTTTACCAAACTAATATGACAAAAACAGATTTAAATACGTTAAATCACAAATTAATCCTTTTTTTATTTTAACATACCTGCAAACAGTACTGCAACATTCTACATGGTCCAATAGCAACTCTTAGGCCTTCTAGGGCTCCCATAACTGCTTGAATAACATGGGGAGATGTCTCAAAAACATTAGGCCATACGTAATTCAACAAATGATTAAGAGAATCTTCACAACCAAATCCATAAACTCCAAGAGACATGTGCTGTACCACTGCACTGGCAGTCTGTCTGTGTACCAGATCTCTGTAACAAAACAAAATTGAGTTTTAATTTCATAGAAAACATCTAACTGCGTATTAGGAGTTTCCCTAATTCTGAACATTAACAGCAGAAAATACCCCACGTATTCAACATTTACTTTAGGAAAGCCAAAGAATTCTATCTGGAAAGTTTTGTTTCATTGGAACTATTATCATTAGAACTGAATTCACCTCAAAAGCACAGAATGCTTGAGAACAAAGTGTAGTTATTCCCCTCACCAAACTTAAAGCATTTTATTAGAAGTCAGAAAAATGAATATCAGAAACTATTTTTCAAAATCTATTAATAAAAAAGCAGTAATAATGCACATAGCATGATGATTGAAATAACACACTGAAACCTCATAAAATTTGAACTTCAAAAATTTAGAACCTGAGATAATGCAAACATTATATGCTTCTGATAGACTTTAAAAAGTCAACAGCTTTCCCAAAGGGAATAAAAATTTCTCATTTCTTATGTATTCATTGAATAGTTTGATTTCATTAATAACAGACTTACCATTAATTATAAATTGTTTCAATCAAAACAAAATCTAATTTACATGGAATCTCAAGAGGAAAATGAAGCATTCCATGTAACTATGTTTTCTGTATATCTTAAGTTTATTACTGAAGTGTTTTGCACCTTGGCCATTTTTATTGTTGTTGTTCAATCATTTCAGTTGTGTAAGATTCTTTTGTGACCCCATTTTGGGCTTTTCTCAGCAAAGACACTGAAATGGTCTGTCTTTTCCTTGTCTAGCTCATTTGAGAGATGAGGAAACTGAGGCAAACAGGGTTAAGTGACTTGTCCAGGGTCATATAGTGTCTGAGGCCTGATTGGAACTCAGGTCTTCCTGACTCCACCTAGGTGACCTACCCATTTTTAGTAATACTGTAAAGTTAAGGTAACAGTACCTGCCTTTCAAGGTTGTTGTGAGAATCAAATGAAATAATATTTCTAAAGCACTCAGCACAGTGCCTGGGACACAGTATGTGCTTAATAAATACTTATTCTCGTCCTCCATTTGGATGGAATTATAGAACCTTATACTCTTGTTAGACTACTGTACAGGGAACATTAAGTTAAACCTTCCCTTGATGACAAAGGACCATGATGATGACCATCAAATATTCTCAATGATGCCTTTTGGGACTACCAAGATACAACTGGAAAGGCCTCTGCTAAATAAACCCAGACTTTCAAATTTATCATCTCCTTTATCAGCTAAGTGGCTCAGCCCCCTAATTCAGCTTCCCAACCCTTATTAAACTATTAACTCGAACTTTACAACTCTCTGGGCATTAGCCCCACCAAGTCCTTCTGACAAAAACAAAACAAAACAAAACAAATCCAAAACACTTACGACTTTGTGGTGATAAGTTTTTCTTATTGCTCAAAGGTTTTTTCTTTTACTTCTGTGTTCCAAACAGTCTTCCTAATGGCTGAGGCTTTCTCAAGTTAAGCCTCCAGATAAAGATATATGTACATAGTATATAAATATATACAATGCCTGAAGAGAAATTATCTATAAGCCAATTTCACTGTATCAGATGAAACTGATGAGATGTTATGCAACAAGTTATACATAATTTTTGTTTCTAATAGCAATAAAGGGAAGGAGAAAAGAACCAAAACTTATAAGTTCAAAAAACTGACCTGTCCATCAAAGCATCTTCAAGTAATGGTGTTACAGCATAAATATAGTCTTTTCCCATTTCTCCAATATATTCAAACAAGAAAGAAAGTGATTTCAAAACACCATTTTGAACGTTCAATTCAGGAACTCGATATTCATTCATCAGCGCCGGCAAGACTGTGAATGGTGAACATGTCTCTGCTACGATAGCTATGGCCACTGTTGTACATACTCGGTTTTGTCTTTCTTGAACTTTGAGATTGTTTAGCAGTGTAGCCAATACATCATGAGGTCTGGGAAAAAATAGACCAGCAAACTGTTAGCATCAAAGCTAAAATGAACTATACTGAAAAACAACAAAACAGGAAGAGAATTTCACATATAATGAAATATGAAAGATGTGATACTCTATAAATTTTCAGATTCTAGTTAATATTCCACTTCTAAGACTAAGATTTTATGGTTCTAAGAACCTCTCTTTAAGTACAAATATGTAATTTAATACTGTTGTCTGTTTCTAAGCAAAGTACTTTAATGTGATTGGTTCATTTTTTAAAGTGGAAGGTCAAGAAAATGTTTACAATGAATTTAATCTATACTCAGCATCTGAACTAGTGGTTGGCAATATATGACACAAAGTCTGCATAGTCTCTAAGCAACTGGTAATGGTACTGGTACCATCGCACAGCAGAGAGGGAGCACTTCTTTCTCCTTTTCCTCTTCCCTTCACTCTCAAGCAAGACATTAAGAAGGGTTACTGACTACAGTTGTCACCTCAAAGTCATCAATAGCTATTTTTTGCACATTAGTTTATATCTTGATGAGACAACTACGATAATGTGGAAATGCCCTTTGGGGAGGAATGAAAACAAAACTTGCCGAATTAGAACTGTGTGAATGAACCACAGCCTCATACCCGTAAATACACTATGTCACTAAGTCAGAGATAACTCATAGGACCTGCACTTTATCTTTGTGCAAGATCTTTCTCAGTTTGTTTCCACTAGTACAAAGGTGAGAGCCCCCTATGACTCTGGATAAGGTATAAGGAAGGCTAAGTAAACTTTAACATGGAAGAGCATGCATCTCTTTTGATTTCAGTCATCTATATAAACTGATTTACTGTAATGATTTTTGTTAATATTTAAGAATAATTCCTGAGTTCCAGGCTTGTATCACTAACTGCCTATTAGACATTTTGAACTGCTCCAAAGATGTCTTAAACTCAACACGTCCCCAAACAAAACTCATAATCCTACCTCTAAACTCACCTTTCTTCCAAACTTTTCTATTTCTGTGGAGATCACCTTATCTTTCCAGTAGCAAGCAACTCTGAAGTCAGTTTAGACTCTCTCCCTCTCCTTTACCCCCCATATCCAATAAAATCACCATGTCCTACTAACTCCAACTCCACTACAGCCTTGAATCTGCCCCATTCTCTTCAGTGATATGACCACTGGCCTAGCTGAAACCCTTATCAAATCTTGCTTGTACCACTGCAATAGTTTCCTGTCTCAAGTGCCCCTCCTCGCCAACCCATCCTACACACAGCTGTCAAAGTGTGGTTATGAAGCACGTCACTCCCTGCCCAATAAACATCAGTGACTCTCTCCTACCACTTGGATCAAATATACAATCCTGCTTGGCATTTAAAGCTCTAGACAACTGGCTCCAAACTCTCTTTCCAGACTCATTAGATATTATACCCCAAGCACTCCTAGGTCAGACAAACTGGCCTACCTGCTGTTCCTCACAAAGAGCTTCACCTCTGACCTTTGCACTCAAGACTGATATTTTTGTTGTATAAAACAAAATACCCACAAGCCTGAAATATATTTCAACTGTAATTCAAGAAAAACACATTCAGAGAACTGATGAACCCTGAGTACAGAGTGAAGGACATTTTTTAAAACTTTCTTCTTTTTTTCTAGCCTTTTTGGGCAACATAGTTAATATGAAAATGTCTTCCATGATTTCACATGTATAATCCTTGCCTTCCCAAAAGGTGGGGAAAAGCCTAAAGAGAGGGAGAGCATTTGGAACTCAAAATTTTAAAAATAAGTATAAAATTTTTGAAAATTCAAATGTAAGTAAAGAAAATTAAATAGAACACCCTCCCAAATAATTTTACTTAAAAGAGATTTTAGAAAATGCCAGTGGAAAATAAAGTAAAAGTGCCTTCTCAACTGTAACTACTTAAAAATATGTATTATTTAAGGATTCAATACCTTAAATATGTAAACATATGACCAGTTTAAAATATCACAAATTTATAGTAAAAGGGAAAAAAAAAAATCAATAAAATTAATATCACTTACCCAATGGCTTTTGCAATATAACCAAATGTGTTGACTGTGGCTCTCCGGATAGCTTTTTTATGAGCTTTTAACAACTCTAAAAGTTCAAAGCAAATTCTCATCCATTCTCTTGCAGAGACGTATTCTGCTCCCCTAATTAGAAAACACACTATTAGATATTCTGTTGTTAAGAAATAAGCCTTTTAAAAAGCAGGAGATGGGGGCGGCAAGGTAACACAGCAAGTAAGAGCACCGGCTCCAGTGTCAGGATGACCTGAGGATCGAATCCGGGCTCAGACACTTAGCACCCACCCAGAAATAACTGGCCGTGTAACCTTGAGCAAGTTACTTAACCCCGATTGCTTAAAAAAAAAAAAAAGCAGGAGAGAATACATGTGACATCTGAAACCACTGTGGCCCCTTCCCTTGGTATCTTTGGGTCATATAGTTCCTTAGATCTTTAAAAACACAGTGTACAATTAAAAATATTATTTATCTAGTCATGTGTTGGGGTATGTGGTAGACTGAGAGGTAAAGGAGTGCATGTATACACACAACATCTAAGTCACCCACCAGCTCCCATTCTACCAGAGCCACCAGCAGAATGGTATCAGCCAGTGCTCATCTGGCATCCATACGGGACAGTCATCTTAAAAGCCTCCAGCATAGCTCCCTGGATGCCAGAGGATACTCAGTCTGTAGATGCTTTCAATGATCACACAATAACGAAGCTATGGCTTCAAGAAATAGTACCGGTTAGTGCTATTAAGTTTATGGCTTAATTAAGCTATGGCTTCATAACATTTTTTGTGTCGTATATCTCTTGGGCAGCCTGATAAAGTTTAATCTTCTCAAATAATGTTTTTAAACACATAAGACAAAATACACTAGGATAACAAAGGAAACCAATTCTATTGAAGTTATCAAAATTAAAAACAGAACACCCCAAGTTCATGGATCCCAGCTAAAGAACTCCTGAGCTGGTGGGTAGGAGAGAGACAGAAGACTGGACCAGTGCTTCCATGAGCATAGGAACTCCTGGGTGAGGAAACTCCCTACCAATGTGGGCCAGCACTCATCTCTGCAACTAGAGGTTGTAAAATGACTTGTTCAGGATAATAAAAGTCTTCTTAATCAAATGGAATTCTCTCTCATAACTTCATAAATTTTAATTAACTCAATGCCAACTAGTAATCAACAAAATTATAGAAATGAAAAATCTGGTTAGGTCTTACAATTATAACTGAGTATTACAGAAAAACTGAAAAACAATACCAGTCCTTAATGGACTGATAATACAAGCTGATCTCAACATAAAGGTTATTTTTAACAAATGAGTATTAGTAAACCATTTTACACATTCTGGGAAATATCACATTATTTTTTAAAGCTAACTTTTTAATAAGGCAGTTTTGGAGAAGGAAAATTTTTTAAGCTTTTTAGCAATACCTGTCAGCAATACGTCCAACAAGATCAATACAGTTTTCTTGTACTTTCTCATGTCTATTCTTTAAGATTGGTGTAAGCCTTGGCAATAAGTCTTTAATTGGTGGAGTCATCTTGTGCATACCTATTCAATGAAAATCAATAAACAATTAATATTTGAACCATATTTTTACTTCTCCCTTTATTGAACTTGTGTATACAACTAGGCATAAGACTTCCAACTACCTATAGAGAACTTCAGACACTGATTTTTAAATTTCATTTTTGCCATCAACTTTCAACATTAAATGAAAGAAAATCAGTGAGATGGGCAATTCAAAGTGGTGAACAATCCCCAAAAAAGTTGATTTGGTTTTGGAATGTGTTTTTGTATTGACATTGAAATAACAGTCTATCTAATGATCTGACAAAGAACACTACTACTTCAAACCAGGGGTAGAAGTTTAAATTAAAGTAAAAATTTCAGAAAGGGCCCCCTTACCCTTTAACTGCAAAACAAACAGATCTCCAGTCTCCCTGCAATGCAGGGGATACTTGGGTGGTATTTAAACCTATGGAGAGAAAAAAAGGAGGCAGCTGGCAGGGGCTCTTGCTCTCACTCAAAGATTTTTTGCTCTGACTGATTTGCTCTCCATTGTCTTTCCCACTTTCCCCAGGCAAACCATAAGGTTTGAAAACCCCATGCACACCAGAGCCAATGATTATCCCTCAACAAATTGAATCTTTCAAGTTTAAAAGGGCTTAATTGATTTGGGGATCATATGCATATTTATCAATGCAGTGTTTTAGTTCTCTAACTTTCCATAAATATATTTTGTTAAGTTAGTAGGATGAGTAGCTGCCATAGCCCATAGCTGACTACCTTCATGGAGGTTACTTGGGGCCCCTCCAAACCCTGAAAGGGTTGCTTCTAACAGGAACTTTACTTCAAAGATAATACAGTAAAAGAGATGTAGTGTACCACAGTGGCTAGAGGGCTGGACTTAGAGTCAGGAGACCTGGGTTCAAATCCCACCTTAGATGCTTATTAGCTGTGCCAAGTCACTTACCTTCTCAGAGCCTCAGTTTCCTCATCTGTAAAATGGGCATAATACTTGCACTACCTACCTCATAGGGTTGTTGTGAGGAAAGCGCTTTGAAAACCTTAAAGCATTATATAAATGTGAGTTATTATTATTATTATCGGGAAAGCTATCTTGCTTCATCATACTGCCCTCTTACTAAAAGCTCATCTTCATTCTCCACTTTCTAAAAATCATTTACTCTAAGCTTGATGCATCTATTTTTGACACTTCCTTTGGGAGAGCTAACAGTATATTATTTTAAAAGATCTACCAGGCAAGCTAGGGAGATGACTAAAGATAAAGAAACAGTAACTTGTAAATTAATCGTTTTATAATCTCTTAAAGTCAAATGAACTGGAAAACTAACTTTCTCAGCATCTGCCAATTTTGAGTTGTCTTAATGCTCTTTAATATTATGTTCTAAAGGTAAAATGAGATTTTTAAGTTGATAGGATACTATTTCTCAAGGATCTAAATTCTATAATGCCAAGCTCTTCAAATTTAGAACAGCCCCTCTCTATTCTAACAAACTGTATTAACCTAAATTATTCTTTGGAAATGTAATAATTTCACGACCTCCTTATTTAGTTTGGAGCAACCAAAAGTGTTCAAAACCAGAAGTGGGAATTACTGTCCCAATTACTATGCTTGAGTGCAAATTAACAATTTATAAATCAACAAGGCTAAGGTATATCTCACATTTTCCCAAAATTCCATACCTATTACATTCACAATGGCCTTCAGTGCTCCAAGGATGCTTCCCAATACTTCAGGGTACTCTTCACCCAAGTACTCATACAGGACAACACCCAAATGTCCCATCAATTTTTCCTAAAATAAAGAAATATAATTTAGAAACACATACCGAAGTTACTTAACATTTTATATAAAAGAGGAAGGGGAAAGGGGGGAAGAAGAAAAAAATTACCTCTTGACAAGTTTTCATAACGACAGCAGTACGAGAGATGAGGTCAGCAGCCTGTTGTCTGACTTTGGCTGATTTGTTGTTCAAACGCCACAAAACTGTACCACAGATCTGAGGTAAATATGGTTTGACTCTTTTGCCAAGGGCATTGACTACTGTGCCAAAACCATTCAACATCACTGAGTCCTTTAAAAAAAGAAAAGGCAATTAACTTACACTGTGATACAGCAATAGATGTAAATGAGTATTTCAGGTATTTCCTTACCATTTAAGGTTCTTCCTCATTTATAAAGTATTTTAAAGCTTACAAAGCAATTTCCTTCCAAAAATATAGAACTCTTCAGCTCTTTTTACAGGTAATGAAACTGAGATTTAGTGACACCCCCAGCACACCCAGTTACTGCAAAGTGTCGAAACAAGAGTTAGCACTTAGGTTTCCTGACCCTAGATCGAGTGCTCTTATTGGTGTGGTTCACTGTGGCTTAATGGAACAAGTGAAACTACGTAATGAAAGAACTTTATTAAGAGTAAAATGGAAAACTAAAGACAAAGACAGATCCAAATTTTAAGTTTTATCACAGGAAAACTTTAAATAAACAAGAATTTGAGGCCGTTGCCATCTTAATTTCATTCTTTTTTTTTATATCTACATAGAAATATGTAAGTGAAAACAATCTGTCATAAGTTGTAAAAGAGAAAGATGGGAAATTTTTCTTACAAATTAAACCTGTTGGGGCGGCTAGGTGGCAAAGTGAATAAAGCACCGCCCCTGGAGTCAGGAGAACCTGAGTTCAAATGGCCTCAGACACTTAACTAGGCATGTGACCCTGGGCAAGTCACTTAACCCCAACTACCCTGTCTTCCCCTCTCCAAAAAGCAAAAAAACAAAAACAAACAAGTTAAACTTGTTACCTCTGTGGTCTGTTCCTGAAAGGCATAAAGGATGCCATCAATAAGCTGCTCTTCAAGTTTGTGGTCAATATCTGCTGCACCCAAGTTTCCCATTATTTTCTCAATAGTTTCCATAACCATTTTCCTGTACTGTTCAGCTTCATCTTTCAGATCATCCACAATCCGGGAAATAATTTCTGCTGCACCTACTTTGTTTGCCAACTCCACTGTGGTATCCACTAACTGAAAAGAGAAAAAGCAAGCTCTTAAAACATTCTTAATTCATTTTTCTTTTAAGGAAATGAAGGCTAAAGGTATCTTTACAATAATTCTCCTGTGGTTTCCCAGTCCCTGAAATTTCAGATACATACAAAAAATAAGAGGTTAACAGGATCTCTTGGATATTATGTGTAAAGAATAAGGAAACACTTAGTTTGAGAATAAAAAATGAGATTTTTTTTCTTCCTTCAGTCTATAGGGTAAAGAAAATACAGGTTATATAAGGATCTATCTAACTTCAGAATTGCAAATAGTCCAGTATTGTTTCTGAATCAACAAAAAATATTTGCTAAGTGCCTACTATGTGATGAGGTATTATGTAAAGCTCTGCACAGACTTGAACAGTGTTTATTTAGAACATGCTTATAATCTCCTCTAAACCTTCTGCTTTCTTTCTTCTCACATATTCATTCAACTGAAGCTACTCTCTCCCAGCCACTAAAGATCTCAACTGACAAATCTAATGGTCTTTTCTCCAACCTGCAGCACTTTACACTTTATCACTATGTCATCCTAGATACTTTCTTCCTTTCTAGGTCTTCATGGCTCTAACTGAATGAATTCCTTCTCAGTCTCCTCTGTTAATTCTTCCTCCATCTAACACTCACTTAACATGACTTAGCATGACCAACATTCAGTCCTAGGATGCCTTCTCTTAGCCTTCCTTACTATCTCTTTCAATCTCCTCAGCAATCACAGGTTCAATTACCCATATCTATAAAGATGATTCTCAGATCTACAGATCCAGCTCTAGTCTCCCTACAATAAGCTCCAACTACCTATTGGTCATCTTGAACTGATTATCCTGGAAACATTTCAAACTCAACATGATAAAACAGAATTCAACCTCCCTGCCACGCCATCTCATCCCACACCTCCTCAAAATGTTCCCCTCCCCCAAAATTCCCTGTCAAGGGCAATGTTCATCTTTTCATTCACACAGGATCACAAGCTCAGTGTTATCTTCACTCTCCCTCACCCTACATATCCAATCCCAACCCCAAACTGTTGATTTTACCTTCAGAGAATCATCTCTCAGATATGTGCTTTTTTTTCTCTATTTTATTTACAAAGGTACAATCTAGTAGTGAGCCTGGTTCAGACTTTCATCACTTCTCATCCACACAACTGCAATGGCTTTCTCCTAATTGGTGGTCCTGCCTCAAAGTCTCTGCTCACTCCTATTTATCACCTACTCAGTTGAACGATTTCTGTAAATCATAGAAGTCCTACTGTTTCAAATTTAAAGTTCTTTACAACTTTACCCCATCATTCTAGTCTCTTATACTTTTCTCCCTTCTACAAACTGGCTACTACACAGATCTTCTAGCAATTTCTTGAACCTGACATTTCATTTCCCATCTCTGTGTCTTTACATAAGCATGTCCCCTATGCCTGGAATGCTCCCCCTCTCTAGCCTCTTCTCACCTCTGAATCTTAGATCCTTTGAGTTCCTTGGCTTCTTTATTAATTTATTAACTGTTTTCCCAGCCGTGCAGTGGCTTCCCCCTGAGATTACTTCCTCCCTACTCGTACTCTGGGTATACTTTGTATGGATTGAATTATTTACATGCTGTCTCATTTCTTAGAAGGTGAGCTCTGTGAGGGAAGAAACTTTTTACCTTTCTTTGTATATTATCACTTTAGCACAGTGCCCAGCACATCATAAATGCTTCCTGATTCAGGCTGATCATTCTGATTAATTAATATTTTGGTTTCTGAACTCTGCTTTTAGGAGAAAGTAAGATACCACAAGGGGGGAAAATGTCTGTACTTAATAAAGAAAACTAGATTCCAGCATATGTACATGTTCAGTGAAATCTATAATGGCTTGGCTACATCTGTCAAGGTTGCCACTGTTTCAGTTAAACGTTTAAACTAGAAGCCATAGTTATCCTGAGTCCTCCCTCTCTCCATCTCCCCTCAACATCAGCCACTGCCTAGTCCTGACATTTTGCCTTTACATCATCTTGTTCTTCATTCCTTAATATCATGACTTTGGTTCACATCATCACCTCTAACTTGCATTATTACTGTATCATATTATTATCTCTCAACCTTCTAGTCTATCCTATGTATTAACATAGGAATAATCATCCTAATGTACAGTTCTAAAGTCAATCCCCAAAACAAAAATATTCAGAGCTTTCTTCTGTCCACGTGTATACAGTCCAAATTCCTTAGCATTCCATAACCTGGTTTAAAAGCTGACAACCCAACTTTTCTCTCTCACTTCTCTCCTAAACCCTTCTTCCATTGTACACTGCAATAAAACCAGAGGATTAAACATTGTCTTAATTTTTGCCCTTTTAACCTCTGCTTTTATTCAAGACTATCCCTATACTTAGAATGTACTATCTCCAAACAGTGCGTTTCAGTTCTTCAAGGTCAGGTTAGGTTCTACATCCTACAAGAAACCTTCCCTTCTCCTTTCAACTAAAAACAATCAACAAGCACTTGCAATTGCTGCAGACAGTGTGCTTGTTAGATATTGGGGAACACAAATACAAAGATTAGAACACTGTCTCACAGAACTTTTGATTCTCCTGTTCCTCAACCCCCTCGATTTCCTTTGTGTTTCTATTCATTTACCACAGTTGAATTTTTATTATACTTATACAAAGCAGAAACTCTGGCAGGTCTTAGCAAAACTGGAAAAATGCTAAATACAAGGCTGGTAACACACTGTCTACTGTCCCCAGACAAGCTAAGTTCAGAGAAGGTAATCTCTGGGTTAACCATAAATGAGGGATTTTTCAGTCATACTATGTCTAAGTTATACTGCAGAGGGATTGAAATCTGTACCAGACATAGGAATATCCACTCCCCACAAAATCCCCAATCCTTGTGTGCCTAGATCTTAACTGCTACATGTTGAGGGTACCTCATCTCTTACCCAACTTTAAAATGGCCCAGAACCTTCACCCAGCAGACACCAAATATTAAACTGATGCCCAGGATTGAGGCAAAGACCCAGAACCCTACAGACTGCACTGTATACAGGACATTCATGAAACATCACTAAGCAGGAAAGTGAACTAAGACAGCTTCCCCAGCTCCTTTTTTCTATACTTCAAGGGTTAAACACATGTTAACATTAAAGTTCTGCCTTAAGTTTAAGTGCAACATATTTTTTTAGAATATGGTTCCCCAAGTTGTAGAATTGGTAAAGAAAGGCAAAAACCATGCAGGGTAAATACTGTACGTGAAAACCCTGTTTAAAATATTGCACTATGCTAGATTTTTTAAATGAAGCACTAGACAAAAAAATACAATAGCTAAGAGTAAAGCATGACCCTAAATAACCTATTTCTTCAGTGAGGAGAAAATTTCATACAATGTCTACGGATAATTTTGTATTCAATTAAATAAGTACAGTAGATTCCCTATACCCTGCCCCCCGCCACTATCAATACTAAATTAAGAATGATTGCAACGGGAGACCGCTACATTTAACTGCAACTGTCAGAGCGGACCTGCCCGCCTGCCGCTCACCCGCAATGCCGCATCCCCAGCCCATGCCGCACCCGCTCTCCAGCCTTCCCTGAGTGTCCCCAACCAAAGGATTTCCCTAAGGTCTGAGAGGAGAGGAGAAAACTGCCCGACTTCGGCCGGCCACTCTAGGCCTACACTGCTTGTGTTACTTCCTCCCCTCGTCTCCTAGCAACCACTGCCCGCTTGGGTCAGCTTTGACTCTGGGAGCTTCGGAACTGGACTGATCTTCCAGTCCGACGGCTAGAGATGGCAGAGGTTGAGGAAGCTCTAAAGAGGATTCCGAACCATAAAGGGGTTAGTGGAACAATGGTTGTTAATGCTGAAGCTTCCCAGTTCCACTGATGACCTTGATCTTGATGCTGAAGGAGCTTGTGAGGAGGAGAAAACCCTAAACAAACTGGAAAATTCACTAGAGGAGCACTAGGAATGGTATCTGAAAAAGAACCATCATTAACTACAAGAGGTCAAGCCAACCAGTAGAACAATGACCCTGACCAGAGAACAGTAAGTCTGAGTGTGACCCATGGACTAGATGAGATTTGTGCTACTGAATCAAGTGTTACCTGGAGAGAAATGGTGATATCCTTCCTCCCTCCCTTTTCGCCTCTCCAGGAGTGGCCCAGATGTCTTCTGGGTTATTCACTCTACCTCTATGCTTCCATACGTCCCTGTTCCCACTATATGGGAAAGAGGATATCTGGAATTTTGTCTTTTTTATATACCCACTTTTAAACTTAAGCCTTTAAAATATCATAAAATATGCTGGCCAAGAATGACTACAACATATCATAATGGTTTTCATAACTAAACCTTACCTGTCTATAATTTCTTCGGTCCAGTGCCATTCTGTGTTGCCAAAAATGTTTGAAAAAAGGAGGCAGAATCTCTGTTTTAATGTAATTTGCTTCTACACCATCTGTTCCACAACACTGCTTTACCACCTGAGAGAGACAACATTTAATAAATAATGGGATGAAGATGCTAATATAAAACTAACTGGCTTCTTCATTAATGCTTTTCCAATTTCCTCTTTAGACTGTGACACACAACCATTTTAGATGAATTAATATGACAAACCTTCAACACAATTTTTTTCATTTCTTCATCAGGAGACTGGAATTCTCTGATAAGGATTAACATCACTTCTCTGGTATAGTAGTTTGCATATTCTGCATCCATGAGAGGAATAAGGTATCCAATAGCTTTCAAGAAAGCAGCCAAACCCTGTTTTAATTTTTTAAAAAAGTTAAATATAAAATTATGGTTCAAGTTGTAACTTGAAAAGGAAATAAGAAAAGGAAAAGTAGGAATTAATTTTTAGATATACCTTTCCTCTGTGCTGGCGGATACCTTTCCACAAAGGCTTCAACACAGAATCAAAAGATTCAATGCCATAAGGAGTAGCTGCTTCAGCCAGAGCAGCAATAGCCAAAGCACTAATGGTCCTGACTTTCTGTTGTTCATCCACAAGACCTGAAACATAAGACTATTAAGTTTAAAAACAAAAAAACCTACACTGCTTCTAACAGTCTAATCAAAATACACAGATGGTGGTGTGGAAGCAGGAAGTGTAACAAATAGGCCAAAAGATCACATCATAATTGTGGCCTGTTAGCCCATAACTTCTATGTCTTTAATACTATGACCTTGTTTATGCTAGGTTAAACCACTACTTGTGTGTTATTATATGTGCATGCACACACACAAAGAGACATAGCCAGCTTTATCAATCAGGCTCAAAAGTACATATCCATTTTGTTCTCAATAAGAGTAAATAACATCCCATTATACTTTCATCTTTGCAAACACTATTCTTTAATATCTTGCCCCAAAGCAACACCTGCCCCCCAAAAAGTTTCAAGTCAAATATCACACCTTTAAGTTCAAAACAAGAGTAAGTTTAGCATATTCATTACAACTTACCATGTTCAATGATTTCAACTAAACTTCTGAGATGAGGGAGGATGGCACAACCCATAAGAATAGCAATTTGCTGTACAATCTTAATACCAGTATGCCTAGCCTGCCAGGACTTCTTGCTCTTACACACAGCTTTCAAGAAGGGCAACAGCGAAGGAATGCCCAAGGCAGATGCAACAACAGCAAAAGCTCGAGCTGTTGTGTTACGGACATATTCATCCATGTTATCAATATCAGGTCGCATAGTAGAAATCATGGTTGCCAAGCCAGCAGCCTAAAAAAAAAGGTTAAATCACCCATGAAAATGAAGATTTACATGCCTCAAACACTTTGTTAATTCTAACTCACTTTATAGCTGATGAAGCAGTTCATTCACAATAATCCTGTGAAGCAGACAGTGAGAGTTATCTTTACTGTTTTATGGTTAAGGAAACATGTCCACAGAGATGAGTTAGCATTCCTGTGGACACACTGCCAGTGCCATTGTGAGGACTTGCACCCAGGCTTTTTTGATTCCAACCCCAATGCACTTTCTATTACACAATGCTATCTCCCCTACTAGTCACCAACCTGCTTTAGTACAATTTTCTGGTGCCTAAGAACAAGTGGTGGATTAATTCCTTCCCTCTGACATTTATATTTAATTACAAGAGCAACTGCCCTCTGAAATTCACACATTTCCTATGGCCAGATTTTAGCTTTCTTCTTGAAAATATATTCAATGTCATCAAAGATATAAAGAAATACCTTAGCCAAATTTGAAATTATCTCCCTGCCTTCCACTCTGGCATAATAATCTTCATCAATCAATAGTGGTTCAATAACCACAAGGATCTGTGAAGAAAAGAAAGTAGGTGTTATAGCAAGAATCGGCTCATTCTATAGATTTTATATATATATAATTATATATCATTCATCAAGCCCCAGATAGAACAGAATTTAAAAGTATGGGATGTGGCTAGTACAGAAATGCTTTTACAATACTTCATATATATATAATGGGTGTCACTGCTTGCCTTCTCAATCATTAGGGGAAGGAATGGAGAGAATTTGAAACTCAAAAAAAAAAAATCAAAGAAATGTTAAAAAAAAAAAATTAACAAACAATAAAGATGGAGATGGGAAAGGAAGAGACAGCCAAGAAAGCAAAAAACAAGTCAAAATGAAAAACCTCATAGCATGGATGAGGCTATTTATTAAACTGTCCTAATAAACTTCAACAGTCCCTAAGAACATCAATATACTAAAACCACTGTATAACTTATTTTCATAACAAGTTCTAGGTCATTAAGTTAAATTATCTTGTAATTATTCCATTTAAGAGGACACAGAATTATATATTTTCATCCAGAGTGATTCAAGGTAAAAATAAACTCTTTACTAAAGGGTTACACTTGGAATACAAAAGCTCAAGTACTTAAAGCATTCCCAGAGAATTCTGTTAATTTAATTCTGTTAATAAAAGGTTTGTATTGTACCATTTTTATAATCTTCCCAACAACTCTGTAAAGATGTTTTATCATAGGGGTGGCTAGGTGGCGCAGTGAATAGAGCACGGGCCCTGGGGTCAGGACCTGAATTCAAATCCAGTCTCAGACACTTAACACAAAAACTAGCTGTGTGACCTTGGGCAAGTCACTTAACCCCAACTGCCCTACCTTCCCCCCTCCAAAAAGCAAAAAAAAAAAAAATTTTTTTTTTATTATTTTTTAAAAAGATGTTTTATCACTGATTAGAGCAAATATTTATGTAGAGCTTTAAGATTTGCAAAGTATTTTGCACTTTACTTCATTTGATCCATAAGATAATCTTGTGGGTGGGTAGGTGTTATTAGTGACCTCATTTCATAAATGAGAAAACTGAAATACAGAAAGGTTAGGTGATTTGCCTAAGGTCACACAGCTAAAAAGTACCTAAGGCACATTCAAACCCAGGTTTTCCTGATTCCGAGTCACTCTACTTACCCCAAAACCCACATATTACCCCAAAACCCAACAATATTCAAGTCATTTTTCGTAATTACAGAACACATATGAAAAAACACTACTTCCCCAATTCTATTAAAAAATTATTATCAGGGGTGGCCAGGTGGCTCAGCAAGTAAGAGCACCAGCACAGTGTCGGGATGACCTGGGTGGGGATCGAATCTGGGATCAGATGCTTAGCACCACACCCAGAAATGACTGGCCATGTAATCTTGAGCAAGTTACTTAACCCGGATTGCTTTAAAAAAAAAAACTATTATCATTTTTAAAATGTGAAAATAAATCCAAATTTTAAAAGCTAAGAAGAAAAAAAACACCAAACCTTATGCACATACGGTCGAACCAAGTCATCCAGCTTGTACAAAATTCTATCAATAACTTTTACAAGTAAATGACGTTCCTGATCTTCAAGTGTTGGAGACATCAGCAAAGGAAGAATCTGATTAAACAAAGGCCCAGCTCCAAATTCACGAGCTTTGTCAGTGATTTGACGCAATGCAGCCTAAAAACAAGAAAGCAATGAGTTAGAGAATTTCCTTATTTTTAACATATCCTTTCTGAAAACAGGTTTTTATGATTCTTTTTCAAAAAGGTCACTTCATGAGCATTTCTGGCATAGAACTGGAATGAATTTACTATATATAAGCTGTTTAATTTATCCAAATAAAAGGTGAAAACCAATGGTTTTCTGGTACAACTTGTGATAAAGAATGCTAGAAAAGCCTACTATTTCAGAGAGTTTATCATCCTACTTTCAGGGCACAGATGACATCAACTACCTAATTCTGCTCCAATTCTTTTCTATTTTTCATAGTAATACCAAAAACCATTTAATATTCTAAAAGGCAATTTCATATCTCCAGGAAAACAAATGATAAAACCCAAAGTTCATTTCAAATGTTAAAAAGTTTGATTCTTTATGAAAATCTATCTTAAAGCTTAATCTTTCACCCCACCTAATAAATTAATTTCATCCTATTCCATCTGAAGGAAAGCATTAAATAATTAGGCAAGACCACAGAAAGAACAAATATAAATTACTATACTTAAGAACATAATAATGTGATTTTTTATAAATTCTTACCTTTCTCATTGGAGGTGTGCCATTCTTGATTTTTAAAAGCAATTTCATTATTTTTCTCTCTTTTTGTTCTTCTGGACTAAGTGTTGATTCATCTACATCCACCTATAGAAAATTTTCACAAATAATATAAAAGGTAAGATGATATAGTGTGTACTATAAGACCATCCATTCCCCACTCCCCAAAAATAAAAGGAAAACACATTAAACCTTTCACTAATTCCACTATTTTTACTTACCAACAGTTTATCAAAGTATTGAATATCATCAGGTTTTAGAAATGGAAGATTTCCAGATGGCTGGTCATTAACACTTTTCATAGTCCTATCTTCAGTTTGCATGTGAAATCCAGTCATGCCACCTAAAGGTGTAGGAGTTGCTGTAAGCTTCCGAGCTGGAGTACGAATGGGAACATAGCCAGCAGGAGGAGGGAGTACCTAATGAATTAGAGTTTAATAGTGATATAGAAGTATCATCAAAATTATATAATAGCCTTACATGACTTAAAATTTTAAGAATTTCTGACTGCCTAATGTCAAGAATTTAATACAAATCTCAAACACATTCTCTACATTAATGAGGAGTTTTAAATTACAAGAATGAATTGCCTTCACAAGAATCAGTGATTACTTTGGTATAATGAACATATTTTGGTTTTGTTTTAAACCTGTAATTTCACTGATATAGGGAGTATCTGATGAGGAGAACTTCCTGTATTAATGAAGTTGGACAACTTAACAGTTTTAGAGAGTTCCTGGAACTAACTCCTGATAGTCTCAGAGGCAAAATATGTAAGGGATGAGACTTGAACCCAGGTAGTATACTGGTCACTGCTTCTCTTACATTATCTGTTTCATTTTGTGGCAAGAATAGTGATTTAAGATTTTGATCACTTAATGTTTTCTAAGACACATTAAACAATATTCCATTGTATCAAAGACAATCCTTTAGAAACGACTGATAAAAATGTGTAGTAATACAGAAAGACACAAAGGAACAAAAATCAGAGTTCATATTAATTGGAACAAAAAAGATAACTTTTAAATAATAATCTTGATCAATGTTTGCCTACAAAGGCTATACTTGCTCAAAGCTTTAAAACTATATACCATTAAAAAAAAATTCCATCAATCTTAAAATTTTAAACCATAGCAAATACACATCTATCTTATGCTCCAAAAATTACAAAAGGAACTGTATTAATACATGTTGTTGATGAAAATGCCATTTTCTAATTTTGTCTTGGGGTTTTTTTTTTATAAAGGATCAAAAAGTAATTTCTAAAAAAAATTATATTTTCAAACTACATGCAAAATTGATAATCAGAACTGAGAAATCTGAGGGTTTACTTTAGGAATAGCATCAATTTTAACAAATTATCCATACCATACCAACAGTCCATCCACTTCCATACTAGGTTTTTAAACCCATAATTTAACTATAAACTTGCATTACAGATTATTTTTAGTAAAGGGGAAATAGGGGAAAAAAACTCTGCATAATCTTTAACAAGAATTTTACTAATTGAAATTCAGGGGTTAATCAATTATAAAACCAGGTATAGAATCAAATCAGATTACAAAAAGTTTTAAGATTTTTTTTTTTTTGGTTTAAAACATGAATTTTTCAAGGTCCTGTGAAAAGGCCTACACATATGCAATCTATTACCATTAATGTTTTATAAAATACAAAATTACATGTAGAAGCAGGTGGTACCATAGTAAGAATGAGGTATAAGGACCGGTTGTAATGCGTTACTGTAAAATGGTGTTGATATGGACAGCCTTTTGTGGAGGACACCTCCATATAAGATTCCATGCTTAGATGTTTCAAAACCTCTCTCTTTAAATTAGGTAAAAGATTCCTCCTAAGTCTTAACTGCTTATGTAAGAGAAATACCAATAAGATCCAATATGAATATGTACTTAATATGACCTGAGAAAGTGCTGCAACTGATAAAAGAACTCCTGGACTTTTTTAAGTAGCAAGCTTACTCTAAATTCCCCACACCCGAGAAAAATGCTAGTGTGGCCAAATTATAATGACTGAAGAATCTGCCCTTTTTCTACTATGGGTCTACCTTAAAGATACTGTCCCTAAACAGAATTCCCATGATGTAAAAAAATTTTCCAATCTTTCCTGGATAAAAGGCAGAGTTAAAACCCCCATCTTCCTTTTTAGTATCTGATATCACTACAAAGAATCTCTGGGCTGTGGATGAAACCTTGAGAAGTAATTCCTTTTCACTTTTCTGACTAGCCCTAACATTTTTCTGGTCACATGCACGGCAAGTATTGAAAAGAATTTAAAACAGATAGCTGAAAAATGCTATCATATTGCTTACTTTCTCAATGGGTGAGGGAGGGACAGAAAGGAAGGAGAAAATTTGGAACACAAATTTTTTCAAAAAAGGAATGCTTATAAAAACACTTTAGGAATAAATGTACAATTACTTAACTGAAGCAAAGTTCTCGTAAGCAATCTTCATTTAGCTGATAATTACAGCTTACAAATAACCAGAAGATCTGACCTTATTTAATATACAAACACCTTAAAGTGCTCATAAAATTATATGTAAATCAAGTGCAGGGCTAAAAGTAATGTATTATGCTTTATCTCATCTTTCCCTTTAGGGTCAATCTTCAGAGTTTCAGAGAAATTTATCTTTGAGGGATTAACTTGAAACATGGTTAGATATGTTTTCAGTACAATGATACACAGGGATGATAGAGCTAAAGAAAAAAGATTAGGGAGTGCAAGCTTTAGGGGAGTCAAGGCAAATAACAGCCAATCAAAAGATTTTATGCAGGTTTCTTTAAAAATGTCTAGGGCAATTAAAAATAACATTCAAATCCCAAAGAAAAGAAGCTAAATATAAAAAAGTTTTACTATATTACGCTATTACCTTATATCCTTCTGGGAACATAGCATCCAGCTCTTCATCAGAAAGTGGACGATTTCTCTCATCAATTTCTCTCTCCCATCTCCATGCCTGAAGCTGTTCAGGTGTCATGCTCATTATGTGACCTATATATGAAGCAAAAAGATATATACAGTTAACAAGTTGCCTAACATTAACTTTGAGACTTATTACCAAGGCTCTTAAAACCATTAATTACCATAAAGAATATCAAATCCAAGTCTTATAAATTATATTTTCAACTTCATTTTAAATCACTAAATTCACCACCAAAATTTAATCAAATATTCTGCATAGCATCAAAATTTTTTTATGAACCACATTCAGGGAAAAATGGAAAGCCATAAATTGGAGTTTATAATAAAATGTGTATGGGGCGGCTAGGTGGGGTAGGGAGTAAGAGCGCCGGCCCCAGAGTCAGGAGGACCCGGGATCGGTTCCGGCCTCAGATACTTAACACCCACACAAAAAAACTAGCCGTGTAACCTTGGGCAAGTTACTTAACCCCAACTGCTTTAATAATTAAATTAAATTAAAATAAAACATGTATTATCTTAGAGAGAAAATATAGTTCCAATAAGTACCTGGAGTAGGTGTTGCCATGTTCATAGCAGGTGTGCCAATTGGTGTTTTACCAGGAGTCAAAACAGGAGTGCTCCCACCCATCTGACTAGCTGGTGTTTCATCCCAACGTGACTTTCTTTTGCTTGCTCCAGGAGTTGGTGTTTCACCAATTGAATCTCCACCACGATCTGTACGAGGTGTCTCAGCCCATCCACTTCCATGACCAGGAGTATCTTTTAAAAAACAAAACCAAACAAACAATTTCAATTTACTTAAGCAATATAAATTTTAGATTATCTTAAACTTTCATAGAAATTAGTCTTCAGCTCTAGCAGTAAGATGACAACTAAAAGATAGGAAAAAAAATAAACTTTCCAAGAATAGATTCTTTCATTCTACCCCTCAGGTTATATAATGATAGGGTACTGCTGCCCATCCCCATCCCCCTACCCAAGGGAGAAATGGAGGGAAAGGGTAAGAGAAAAATGTAAGTGCTTCACAAATGTCTTATTTTATCTTCACAACACTTGGAGATAGGTGCCGTTATATCCCGTTTCATAGAAAAGGAAACCGAGCTAGAGAGAGGCTAAGTGACTTATCCAGAGTTGTTAACTGTAATGACTGAAGCCAAATTTGAACCCAGTTCTTCCTGATTCAAGTCCAGCACCAGTCTAGCTGCTATTAAAACTTATCAACATCACAGAAAATATTCCTTAGAAATTTGTAACACTAAGTCCAACTAAAGTTAGACTAGGCCAGATCTAGGTCACCTAAGCAAAAGGAAACACAGTAGCTAACACCATAACATTGTTTCACAATGACTACTACAACCTACAAACTACTACAGACCCTACTCCAACCCCCAAATCAATTTTTAGCCTCTTCGAAACAGGAAAACAAGGGCATGACATGATCAAACTTTGCTCAATCACAAGTGTTACTTGCTGCTCCTTTATGCCAGAGACCACATAGTACTGATTTCATGGTCAAAATGGCTTTCCATTATTACTCAGCAAATCAATATTTCACAAGTCACCCAAATCTGCTTTCTTAATTAAAGCACTTGATCCAAAACACACCTCTCTCAGTTTTAGGGGTCTCATCCCATCTGTTTTTACGTGCACTTGAAGTTGCACCTCCGTGGCCTGGTGTTGCATGACCTGGTGTATCACCACGTCCAGGAGTAGCAGCTCCTGCTGGCGTGTGGCTAGGAGTGGGATCCCATATTTTTGACCCAGGTGTTGCTCCAGGTGTCTCACTACCCTTTGCACGACCAGGTGTTTCATCCCACCTCAAGGAAGGTGTATGCCCAGGAGTCTAAAACAAAAAAATTGAATCATATGTAAGTGTATAATTAACTATGATTTCTACAAAGAAATTATATGAGACCCATTAAAAACATATTTTTCACTCTATTCATTATATTAGAGGTTAAAGTATAACATCAGTGGTATATCCCCAAAAAATAAATGTGCCCATTCTCTAAATAGTACTTTAACAGTTTAGACTAAGTGGAAATTCAAGACTTCAAAATTATAGCTAAAAATCTACTCTAATAGGGGTGGCTAGGTGGCGCAGTGAGTAAAGCCAGCCCCGGAGTCAGGAGGACCCGAGTTCTGTTCCGGCCTTAGATACTTAACACCCACACACAAAAAAACTAGCGGTGCAACTGTGGGCAAGTTACTTAACCCCAATTGCCCTCCAAAAAGGCAAAAAAAAAAACCCTACTCTAATGTACCTGATAGTCTATAAAGGATTTTCTTCAGTTCTTTTCAAAAGGTAATATCTATTAATAATGAACATTCAAAGTTTCCAAAGACAGGTCTTCTAGGAGCAAACCCCAACCCTTCCCCCTTAACAGAAGAAGAGGGTAGTTATAAGCAAATCTCTTTCTACAGCTAAGAGGGGACTCAAATGATATTATTTGTAAAAAGTGCTTGGCACACAGCAGGCACTATATAAATGCTTATTCTCTCACTCCCAATCTAATGATCAGTCTAAGAGATAATGATGCTTTACAGAAAGAAACCAGTGGTTGTTGCTTATCTTCATATGCATCCATTTAAGCACAGAACAATGAAATGCAAATTTTTCCTTTTATATTTCAAAACTGAGAAACTGGATTTTATCCACAGGGTGGAGTTTGGTCACACCATCATCAAGGACAATAAAAATTCTACTCCACTACTTGAATTTATTTTTAGGTTTGATAAAATGGCTATGCACCAAATTATGTACTAAGAACCATTTTAGAGGGTTCATCCCAAAAATTTAAACTAGCTGTATAGAGGGGCAAGAAAGATCTATATAGAGCTATCCACTTTACCACAAAGGGTAAGTGACCAGTTACTTGACATTACAGTTAACAGCATACTTAAGATTTCAAAATGGTTACCACTCCCTAACAGAAGAAAAAAAAAAAAAAGGTCACAGGAAGGATATGGGGGAGTGAAGAACTGGAAAATTACCTCTGCTTGATCCCAGTTTGAGAGCTTTTTTGGAGTTGCACCAGGAGTCTGATCAGCTGTCTGATCCCAACGCCTTTTGCGCTTTGAAGGAGGCTGGGATGATGCACCATTGACTACTTTAAGTTCTCCAGCTTTTGCTTTTTCTGCTAGTTGTTGCCTAATTTCCCTCTGAAATATAAGATTAAAGATGAAAATTTATTCCTCAAAATACTTCAGCACTATTCTCAAACATTATTATCCATGCTTCCCACTACTTGTCATATCCTATGTTTCACAATGCATCTTCAATCTTCCCTTTCTTTCTCCTCCCCTTATGTTTCTTTTGGTCCACTCTTTCCCTCTCTAGATAACAAAATAATCTCTTCCAACCATCATCACACATGTGCTGGAGGAAGCCATTCTAACTTGTTGAAAAAGGTTCTTTCTAGAAGCATGCCTTCAACCAGTCTTCTCTGTCCATAAAAAGTCAATATAATTCTTTTAAAATTTTATAAACCATAGTATAATTTTTAAGCTGTTATGTTTAATATACTATAAATTACCTTAACATCAACCTCTCTTCTCTATAGGCATAAAATTTTGAGAAAAAAAAATTTAACCAACCTCCTCTTTAGTCAAATGCTGTTCTCGCATAACATCCATATATGTCCTAGCATTCATTTTAGGATCAGGTGTCTTGCCTCCTGCAGAAAATAACAGCAACAGGACAGGAGCACAATGAATAAAAAATAATTAAATTCAAGTGATTTATCTGCCCTGCTCTAATAATATGTTATTCCATAATCACTTAATTTTACTTTTTTTTAATCGAAAACTTTAATAATTACACATCTTACTTTTTATTGAGTTTGCTGATCAATTTAACCTGTTTGAACACAAACATAACTACTGCAGTTTAAAACAAGTACTTTAATGCAGATAAAACAATAAAATGACAAAACACAGTTAAGAGTCTTCAGAAGTGATGGGTTCCTGGGTTGCTAATCCGGAATACGTACACTTTCGTGCCTTTGTCTCCACCAGCAGTTCTGACTTCAAGCAGCAGAATAGCAGCCTAGAAAATTATCTCTTTACCATTAGTAACACTTTGGATAGATATTTATATTCAAAACATTACCTGTGCAAGCTGTTGAAATCCTGACTTTCATTAACTAAGCCTAGATCAGTGCATCACATAAAGGTCTAGAATACAGTTATACTTTGGCAAATCTGACTGAAACACTTCTACATTTGTATTCAAGTGCCATGTTACAAGAGGGCTTCTTTTGTTTTTATTTCCATGACACATTGCAGAAAATGTTTATATTACAAAATACTTGAAATGTTACATCTACAATTACTATGATACACACACAAAAAAAGTTGTGTACAATGAGATGTGTAATTCTATTCCTGGAATTTCATTATTTGTTCTTTAAACTTCAAAATATTTTAAAGAAGCCCAATAAGAACAAGATGCATGGAGGCACACTACTCTTAGAAATGGGAAAATGTGCTATACAAATAGTATAGCATCACAATTTGGGGGGGGAAATGAAATTCTCAAACATTTTCTATGCTGAAGACCATGCCCAATTGGCAGTGTCATTCTGACACTAGCTTTGATAAGACTTCCTTTGGAATACTTTTTCACCATAATCTACACAGGATGTGTTGAACTGCACCCTTAAGAATGCAGACAGGACTGGCATATAGCAGTACTGCTGTAGGAAAGAAATTAAGGACAGTTAGTATGGGCCTGTGAATTCTGACATACATGTTTAAATCAATTACAATTAAGCAAGTAAAAAAATATCCCTACTAATTCATGCAGGCATAAATTCTAATTTGTAAAACCTGCAACAGAGTCTAATTTTAAGAAACAGGCACCTTATTTTGATTGTGAAACTCACTCACCTGAGGAAAGCTTCCATCAGGCCCACTATGCCCCTTGAACTGACTTGCATACTAAAATTAGCAAAACAGACTCCAACTATTAAAAAGATCCAAGTCTTTGTATATATACTTTTTGTTTTAACTTAGGAATGCTTAAAGCAAAGTAGGTGCAATACTGAGCTATGATTAGAGCAATGGGCTCTATGCTGAGAAAATAGTATTTCAAAAATAATAATTGTAAAATTCTATGATTTGGAAATGAAAACTTCCAAAGTTTTCAAAGACTTGAAAATATTTTGAGCAGAAACACACACATTTGTTCAAAGTATAGTATGCGTAACCCAAAACAAAATGAAAAGAAAAACCTTTAACCCTTTGCGTTTCTATGGCATTGGCTCATTATTTTCTTGTCCTTCTACCTAGAAAGAAAACTTGTATTATAAACATGAAGAATATGGCATCTGTGATTTCAAAATCTATACAAATCTATAATGGGGGCTGTTTAAAAAGAAAAACTAAATTCATAAGCATGCCAAAAAAAATCAAAGGGCTAAAGACAACTTCATACAAATAAATTTTACAAGACTTATAGAAAAGTGGGAGTGAATTACCATCTGCAAAAGGATCAAGACGCTCTGGAGAAATTATCATAGTTCGCCTATGCTTTTTATATTCATCTTCGCGGTCTGCAATCTTTGGAGGACGGTGTTCAGCAAATGGGTCATACTACAGAAATAAAGAATCCATAATTAATGTTTATATCCCTACAATGAGAGAAATTATCTATTTTTAAAACCATGAAATGTCCACTGGGGAAAAAAAAGTTTGAATAAAGGGTTCAAAACAAATATCCATGTTTTGCACATTTTATATCTTCAAGAAGTTAAATGTAAAATTCTCAATTCAAGACATTTTTTAAAAGCTATATAAAAGAAAGAAAATGTTACCTGTTCTGTTGACTGTGGTATGTCATTAAGCAATGCCACTGTGGGTTGGTATCCTGACTTCTTCTGGCCAAGAAGACTAGTAGATGAGGAGTAGTCATCATCATCCTACCACCAAAAAAAAAATGTTTGGAACAATATGTCTCAACTAATTTAAAAATGAAGGGATGTACACAGAATTGACAAATTCAAATTATTCATGGATATTTTCATGCCTTTTTTCTTCCTTGAACTATAATGAGGAAGTGGTATATTACAGTGAAAAGGGACAGAAATTCTATTATGGTACTAACAATAATGGAGGCCCTATTCAGGAAAATGTTATTATTTTAAATATTAGAAAACTTTGACGTGCCTTACTTATAATCTCTCAAACATTTTTAATGTATAACACAACTTCCTTCAATCTCAATTGCACAAAACAAGAACCTTACTGTCTCAGAATATGAGAATGCAGTCACCTAACAATTGTGGAAAGCCCAAGTGCCAATTTGTGACAACTGGGACACTTGTCATTTTTAAATATCAACCAAAAATTTTTTCCATGAAAAATACTAAAAACTATTTAAAAAAACAATTTAAACTTAAGAGAATCAGCAAGTAATTTGACAGAATTTTTTAAATGAGGTGAAAAATATATTTTTTTACCCCTTTCTACCTTAAAGCGTATGGAAACATTTCAAATAAAACTTAAACTCATCATCAAAGCAAACATTTAAATAGTTCTGTTCCACAGAAAAGTTAGTCATACTCTCACGAACATAAGATAGGCTTCTGTAAAATGTCATAAACAAAGAGGAAATTGTTTATTTTGTTTCTTCCAAACCAACAAAAAGACATTTCTATTTTAAACTTACATCTTCTAATTCAGTTGCAGCAATTGATGTCACGTAGCCAGCAAATCTGCTGTCATTACCACCATAAATTTCTTGGTCATAATAACCTGTAGAATCAAGGCCAACTCCTTGATCTTCATCAAGAGCTGCCTTCTTCCCTTGGATTTCTCGAATCTGTGCTTCAATATCTGTAAAGAAATACATATTTAAGTATCCAATTATATTCACTCACTTATTCAATTAACATATATTTACTGACAGATGAGGGAAGAGAACAGAACTGCATTAAGATAAGAACACTGCCTTCTGGGGGTTCCTATTAAGACTGATTTCTATTACATAATCTCCTGAATAGAGAAAATGTAATATGTAGCAAGTAGGAAAAATAAAGTTTCTAACCACAAAGGTTTAGCTCTCCAGCAGTTCCATGTGTATAAGTACTTGGGTTTCTTCAACCACAGGAAGTCCCTTAGCTTTAAAGGGCTGTGTTTCCTTAAGTTTGCTCTAAATTCCTTGCCTGCAACTGAGAAATCACTTTGCCCATTGGAAGAGCTTTACATATAATGATTTAAGACAGCTTTCAAAAACCTGGTTAAATACCAACAGGGCTATACTCCAGGTAGTTCAGTCACAATATAAAACAATTTCTATGCTTAGAATTCCAACTCAGAATAATATCATGTTGGGATGTTATGGTCTGGGTGTGTGAAAAGAATTTCCACCATATTCAAGATAATTATATGGCACTTCACGAGAAAGTGCTGCATTCTTAACTCTTGGAAATTATTATTACTACCACCTAAGTCCCCCCACTCTACCATTTTTAGGTTATAGTACCTTTTGGTTTTCAATGTACTTTCACATATATTATTTCAGTTAGACATTAGCATTCATCATATTATACACAGCTGAATTTTCCAGATGGAAAAAGAATCTCAAAAGCTCACTGAGGAGAATCATTGCTTCAGAATTAGATTGGAGCAAATGGAAGCTAATGACTTTATTGAGAAATCAAGATGCTGTTAAACAGATCCAAACAAATGAAAGAATAGAAGGCAATGTGAAATATCTCATGGGAAAAACCACTAACCTGCAAAATAGATCCAGGAAAGATAATTTGAAAATTATTGGACTACCTGAAAAGCCATGATCAAAGAAAGAACCTAGAAATCATCCTCCAAGAAATCCTCAAGGAAAACTGCCCTGATGTTTTAGAACCAGAGGGCAAAATAGAGGTTGAAAGAATCCACTGATCACCTCCTGAAAAAGATCCCCAAAAGAAAACTCCTAGGAATATTATAGCCAGGTTCCAAAACTCCCAGATCAAGGAGAGAATATTACAAGCAGCCAGGAAGAAACAATTTGAATACTGTGGAAACACAATCAGGATAACACAGGATCTGGCAGCTTCTACACTGAGGGACTGAAGGGCTTGGAATATGATATTCCGGAGGTCAAAGGAGCTGGGACTAAAACCAAGAGTCACCTACCCAGCAAAACTGAGTATCATGTTTCAGGAGAAAATATGATCATTCAGTGGAATACAGGACTTTCAAGTATTCTTAATGAAAAAAACAGAGAAAGAAAGGATTTGAGATTAATAAACCAGTAAGAGAAAGAAAAGAACAACCAAAACCTTTGGTTATAGATTTCAACCATAATTCCACACCTTGGGCTTTTGGTGGGAGATTTTTTCTCTTTTCTCTTGGGTCTCAAAACTGCAAAGTTAGGATACCAGACTAAAAGTTAAATAATAAATAGCCAGCCACTTTTAGAACTGAAAGAGAATGAGAACCCAAGCAGCCCAGAGGAAGCAGGGGCTAAGAGGGGAAAAAAAGAAATTAAATCAATTTATCTGATATCAGGCATTGTGTTTAACTTTGTAAGAGGAGAAATGTGGTTCTCTTGGTGTACAAATTGTGAGGCATTTAATTTCTTCTAGTTTCTAAGGTACAGAAAAGTTGTATGAAACTGTTGAATATAACATTTTTTTTAATTTATTTGAAATGTAAAGGAGGGTGGAGGTGGTCTGAGTGAAGATTAGGAAAGAAAACGAAACCATCTGGAAGGTAGAAGAGAAAAAGGAATGGCTTAGATGAGGGCAGGGGAGCAGCAAACCCATGGGCTCTAAGCCACTCCCTCCTCCAGCTTTCTTACAAGGAAGTTTATGTAAAAGAGGCTGAAAGTAAAAATTTGTAGTCCCGGAGTTGAAAACTAACAGACCTAAGTTAAAGAAAGTTAGAAGGAATTATGTCTATCCACCTTTCAGGATGCATCTATAGGAGGGTTTTATTGAATTTAATATTGATACCGACTATGGCAAAGATGTTGGTTCAATTAATGATTAATCTCCCAAAGTCTCTGCTTGGAAGGGAAGCCAACTACATCTTGTCAGCTTTTATTCAAATTATTTAGATCTTTTTGTCTGGGCCACCTTTAGCGAATCTGATTTAAAACTTTTTGCAAACCTCTCAGAAGAATAGGTGTAAGGAGTTGAAATGCCTAAAGCAGTTTTTTTTTAAATCTGAAGTCTCAGAAAGGAGCTTTTTAAGGAAGCAGAAAAGTTATTCAGATTGGACTAAAAAAGTTATTTATATACATATATATAATTTAAATGTTTCAACATTATTATCTCTCTAATTTAAGGTAACTGTTCCATACCTGATAACTTTGAAACAGGTTTTAAATAATTTCTGGGTTACTGTATTTCTAAATAGTATTTCTAAAATTCTGTTAAATTGCAAAATGTACTTAATCCTAAAGAATGAATGGGTCAAACAAGAAATTATATAAACAATAAGTAACTTCATTCGAGAGAATGACAATAATGAGACAACGTACCAAAACTTGTGGGATATGGAAAAAGCAGTTCTTAGGGGAAGTTTTATATCCCTGAATACATACATAAATAAAATAGAGAAAATGGAGGTCAATAAATTGGGCATGCAACTGAAAAAGCTAGAAAAAGAACAAACTGAAAATCCCCAATTAAATAGTAAATAAGAAATAATGAAAACCCAAGGAGAGATTAAATAAAATTGAATTTAAGAAAACTATTGAATTAATAAATAAACTAAGAGCTGGTATTATGAAAAACCAATAAAACTGACAGACTTTTAGTCAATATGATAAAAAAAGAAGAAAATCAAATTACGAGTATCAAAAACTAAAAGGGTGAATCTACCTCCAATTTAGAGGAAATTAAAACAATAATTAGTAATTATTTTGCCCAATTATATGCACATAAATTTGACAATCTTAGTGAAATGAATGAATATTTACAAAAATATAAGTTGCCCAGACTAACTGAAGAGGAAGTAAACTACTTAAATAACCCCATCTCAGAAAAAGAAATTGAACAAGCCATCAAGGAACTCCCTAGGAAAAAATCTCCAGGGCCAGATAGATGGCTTTACTAGTGAATTCTAGTAAACGTTTAAAGAGCAATTGACTCCAATACTTTACAAAATATTTGGGAAAATTGGAGGAGTCCTACCAAATTCTTTTTATGACACAAATATGGTACTGACACCTAAATCGGGAAGACACAAAACAGAGAAAGAAAATTACGGACCAATTTCCCTTATGAATATAGATGCGAAAATTCTAAATATAATATTAGCAAAAAGACTACAGCAACTCATCACGAGAATAATACACTTTGATCAGATAGGATTTATTCTAGGGGTACAAAGCCGGTTCAATATCAGTAAAAACTATCAGTATAATTGATCACATCAACAACAAAACTAGCAGAAACCATATGATTATCTCAATAGATGCAGAAAAAAGGCTTTTGACAAAATACAACACCCATTCTATTAAAACACTAGAAAGTACCATCTACCTAAAACCATCAGCAAGTATTATATGTAATGGGGATAAGCTAGAAGGATTTCCAATAAGATCAGGGGTGAAACAAGGATGCCCACTATCACCTACCCCCTTATTCAATTTGGTACTAGAAATGCTAGCAGTAGCAATAAGAGAAGAAAAAGAAATTGAAAGAACCAAATTAGGCAGAGAAGAGACTAAGCTATCACTCTTTGCAGATGATATGATGATATACTTAGAGAATCCTAGAGAATCAAGTAAAAAAACTACTTGAGATAAACAAATTTGGCAAAGTTGCAGGATATAAAATAAACCCACATAAGTCCTCAGCATTCCTATATATCTCTAACAAAATCCAATAGCAAGACACTAGACATTATAAAATATTTGGGAATCTATCTACCAAAACAAACCCAGGACTTATATGAACACAACTACAAAACACTTTTCACACAAATAAAGTCAGATCTAAATAATTGGAAAAACATCAATTACTCATGGCCGGGTTGAGCTAATATAATAAAAATGATCGTTTTACCTAAGTTAAATTAAATCAATCTACCAAAAATTTACTTTGTAGAGCTAGAAAAAAAGAGTAGCAAAATTCATTTGGAAGAACAAAAAGTCCAGAATATCAAAGCAATTAATGAAAAGAAATTCTAGGGAAGGTGGCCTAGCCATACCAGATTTTAATCTGTATTATAAAGCAACAGTCACCAAAACTACTTGGTACTGGCTGAGGAACAGAGTAGTGGACCAATGGAATAGACTGGGTACACGAGACTAAGCAGCCAATGACTATAGTAATCTATTGTTTGATAAACCCAAAGACCCCAGTTTTGGGGATAAGAACACACTATTTGACAAAAACTTCTGGGAAAACTGGAACACAGTACAGCAGAAACTAGGCATAGAACAATATCTAACACCATACACCAAAATAAAGTCGAAATGGGTGCATGATCTAGGTATAAAGGCTGACACTGTAAGCAATCTGGGAGAGCAAGGGATAGTTTGCCTGTCAGACCTATGGAAAGACCTGGTTTCATTTATGATGAAACAAGATTTAGAGAGCATTATAAAATGCAAAATGGATAATTTTGATTACATTAAACTGAAAAGCTTCTGTACAAATAAAGCCAATGTCACCAAGATTAAGAGGAAAGTGAAAAATTGGGAAAGAATTTTTACAACCAGTGTCTCTGATAAAAGCCTCATTTCTAAAATATAGAAAGAATTGAGTCAAATCTATAAGAATACAAGCCACTCCCCAATTGATAAATGGTCAAAGGATATGAACAGGCAGTTCTCATTAGATGAAATTAAAGATATCTATAAGCATATGAAAAAATGTTCTAAATCACTAGTGATTAGAGAAATTCAAATCAAAACAACTCTGAGGTACCACATCTCACCAGTCAGATTGGCTAAGATGACAAAACTAGAAAAAGATAAATGCTAGAGAGCATGTGGAAAAATTGGAACACTAATGCATTGTTGGTGGAGTTGTGAACTGATCCAATCATTCTGGAGAGCAATCTGGAACTATGCCCAAAGGGCTACAAATAAATGCATACCCTTTGACCCAGCAATACCACTTCTAGGGTTAATATCCCAAAGAGATCACAGAAGTGGGAGGACCCGTATGTACAAAAATATTTATAGAGGCTCTTTTTGTGATGGCAAAGAATTAGAAATCACGGGGATGCCCATCAATTGATGGGAATGGCTGAATAAGCTGTAGTATATGAATGTAATGGAATAGTACTGTGCTATAAGAAACAAGGAGCAGACAGACTTCATGATAACCTGGAGAGACTTATATAAACTGATGCTGAGCGAGAAGAGCAGAACCAGGAAAAATCTCTACACACAGACACAACATATGTGTGACAACCAACTTCAATAGACTAGGCTCCTCTCAGCAATATTAAGGTTATAAGACAACTCCAAAAGACTCATGATTAAAAGAGATACCCATATCCAGAGAAAGAGATGTGGAATCTGAATGCAGATTGAAACAAACTACTTGCTCTCTTTTTCTTGTTTTGTTTTGTTTCCTCTTTCCCACTGATCATTCCATCAGTTATAATCCTTCTTTACAACCTAATGATTAATGTGAGGACATCTGTAGATCCTGTATTCGAGTATATGCCGCCATGATGGGGGGGGAAGGAAGGAAAGGAAGAAAATTTGAAACGCAAGCGACTGTGGAACTGAATGTTGTAAAATAAAAGTAAATTTAAAAAAAGATTGCAAAATATGAGGTAGAAATGGTGTTAAAGCAATTTTTAAATCTGGATTTTGCTGCATATGAATTGGGTTTTTTTATCAATAAAAATTTGATAATCTGAAATTGTTATATTTGGTTATAAACATAACAACACTACTGATGTTTTCTATAATGGCAGATTTTCCATTTGAAATCTTGGCTATTATGAAAAAGTACACAATGATTTAGGGTGATAAGTTTCCACATGTTGGTGATGAGAAGAATGGTTCTCTTTACAAGTTGGTTTGGAAATGCATTCACGTAAATTGATAATGGGTTGTTTAAAAATCAATTTCTTTTAAGAATTGTACTGTCATAGTAAATGGGTTAAGAAGCTGTTAAGTCATTCTATTTGACCATGTGCTATAATTTAAGGAATCCTAAACTTCCAAGTTTTATCTTTATTTTTAAAGGAAGTTTCAGTTAAAATTGTTTTGTTATCCCTTATGGAATCTGTGAGTTGTTAACTAAGCTCTGTTAAGATTTCCTCTTGTAAGTTTTGTCAATTATGTACAAGAGGGTTTTATGACCAGAAAATTTGGGAATTTTGTGATATTTAGGAATTAATAAGATCAGAATAAATTATAAACTTTTTAAAAGGGGAAATACTTTTAGAAGAAATGTTTTGTATGATTTTTAGAAAGCCTACTCAATTTCTATTTGTAAGTTAATTTGTTGTTAATGACTTGATACTGATGTTTGTTTATATTCAAACCCAACTGCGAATTTTCTGAGTTTTGTGGGTAAGATCCAGATGTCTTCGGAGTTCAAGTGGACTGCAAAAAGTTCCAGTGTTTTTAATTTATCCCAGATCAGATTAAGAGATCAATTCACCTTTGCCCACCTGGCAAAAAGGAAAAGGAGGAAGAGGCAACAGCAATAGCTAAGGTCCCATAGGCCCCACCCTGGGCCCCTGGGGCAGGAGGTTAGAAGCAGCAAGCCTCAGACTTGGGTAAACTTACTTTTTCAAAAGTTGTAGTCTCTATGTAAAGTGTATCCAACAAAAATTTAAGTCAAATGTATCAAATTGGTAAACTTTTGTATCCAGAGTTCCTAAACAAGGAACTTGGTTAGCTGAGAAGTTGCAAATGATCTCTAGTGATTGGCTTTTAGGACAAATTTAAAATTTAAGATGTGAGTCCTGGAAAAGCTTTGATTAATGAAACTTGTAAAAGCTTCTGGGACTATAACAAATTATGTTTTAAGCTCAATAACCCACCATTTGGGGGAGATGCCATTAGCTACTCAGAGAGATTGTGACTGTTAGGTGGAGATTTTCATCAGGGAAAAAAGTCAAAAGGACAATCCTGGCCTCAGCCTGGGATGGGATCCCTCTGGCTCAGTTTCCCCATTGTGTTCCTTTGAAAAGGAATGTTTTCCACCTGACTATTCCTGAGTCTGGCTATAAGGTGGATGTGATACTTCGTGTGGATACTTTAATCAGGTCCTGGCTTTTCATTTTTATGGCAGGTTTCTGTAATCAAAGCAAGTAGTCAGTGAAAAATATGAGCATAATGCAAGTATGTGAAATCTTGCTCTTTTCAATCTGAATGAGTTAGTCATAGTAATGTGAAAGAATAAAATCCCTGGAATAGACCATTTTTTCTGAATGTTATGGGAATAATTAGATAAAGGAAAAGAAATATCCCACAGGCTGAAGGTGGGATACATTTAAAGGTTAAAAATGATATAAAAATAATTGGGTATTAATACAACTGAATTAATTACTGAAAATAAATAAGAGACATCTTCAGTTTGGGGAAAAGAATTTCAATGCAATTTCCTAGAGGGAGGTAACTTGTAGAAAACTTTTGAACTTCATTCAAAATGTGTTATTATTGTGAAGTTATGGAACCCAAAGACCTAGAAAGTTTTATGGGGAGGAATGGGAAATTTGATTTTATGTTGTTATTTAATCAGGAATCAGCACAAATATAGAAATGCATATGAGCTAGTTAAGGATCACTTTTAAAATGTTCCTTAACCAAAGTGAGATTATGGTCATATCTGAAGCTGATTATTGGAGCTTGCTATTTAAGATTTTATGGGACTGTTAACTGATTGCTTTTCTGAGTTTGACTCTAGGTATGGATAACAAGAAATGCTGTCTGAGCCACTGATTCATGATACCAGCAACCCTGTGAGGTGCATGTATGAACTGCAGAGAGTGATCTCATGGGAAGTTTGGGAGAAGACTATTCTGCCTGAGCTGAGGTAGAATTCTGCCGACTTCTTCACTGACACTTGGAAGACTTTAAGCCTGGCTCAGTCTTGGCAGTCTACACAACTTATGCCTGGAATTGACATGAAGTTAGGGAAATGTTGTTCCCTTGTTTTAGTTATGTCCCTACTCTCTTAATGGCAAATTTCTATAATCAAAAGTTTTGTTAAGCATAATTCCAAATCCATAAATAATAGATTGGTGCTAGAACATCTAAAGTTACTAAAAGATTGAGCTATTAGGCTTAGAATTTCAGCCCTAACAACAACTATTTTTAGCCTTGACATCTGTTACTAGTATATATTCCTGTATAAGTTAAGGTCCTTTTATTCTTAGTAATAATATGGAAACAATTAGGTCAAGGGCTTGTGAAATCAGGATATTACATTGATTGCTCCGTAGTATCAGTATGTTTCAGTTTTGTTAGAATTAGTAAATATTAAAAGAATGGTTTGTTTTGAAAATGCTTTAAAAGAAGCATAACATGACCAGAAGTTGGAATTGTTTTATGACTTGATTATGTACTGTATTAAAATTGATTACTCAATGTATCTCTCTATGTATTGGAGCCTGTTATTAATTCATTAGTGGAATATCATCCTCCGGATGGGGGAATGAATAATGGACAATTGGCCAAGGTTCCAATTTTGATTTTATAAGGATAGCAGTTTTGTAGGAGAATGAACATAAGAGGTCAGACTTCTAAGGGAAGGTGCCAGGAAGATGCTGAGTCGTCGTAATGAAGATGGCTAGAACAAGTAAGGCTTCACTGGTGATGTTCCCCTTCCAGATAAAACTGTGTGCTGATTTTTGAATCTTAAAGGGACAATTACTCACTGCAGATTTCCTTTGGGTCTCAGTATCTGTGTTTAT